>NW_017536086.1:284352-303772 GCF_001853355.1 Bactrocera latifrons | reverse complement strand
TTGAAATAATTAATTTTATATTACTGAAGTAAGAGAAAAATGTTTAAAAATTGTTTCAATAAATATACTAACACTTATAAAAGCTTACAAGCGATATTAAATTTTTTTAAGATAAAACATTAAAAGTAATATATTTTTAATGAAAGTTTTAAATTTTACCTATTCAATTTGAAATCAAATTTTTATTATTTAAAAAACTGGCGAAACCGTTTAAGCCTCCCAGCTTTCTTCAATTTTTTATTTTCCCTAATTCCAATGAAATTCCACAATTTTGTAAGTCAAGTAGTTCACAAACTCAAAGAAAATGAAAATTAAGAGCGATAACAAAATACATACACTTTTAAACAGGTTTTTAGAAATTTAAATATTAATATCTGTAAATATTGTAAAGAGAGGATAACCACACACACACTCACTCACTCACGCACACACACACTTAAATACAAGGAAAAATCAAAAGACTCAATCATCATCACACAAATGGCACACGAAATAATCAAACTTCCCAATTTACAAATCAAAGTTCTTCAGTATTATTTAAGAACACTCAACAACCACAACAACAACTTTCCTTTTTTCTCTCCTTCCGACAACAAGCAAAGCAAATAAATCTTCTGTCATGAAGCAGCAATCACAATTCACAAAAACAGATGACAACACAAACCAATCACACACACACTACAAAACAAACAAAAATGGTAATAAAACAACAGCAACAGAAACAAAATATAACCGATAACAAAAATAGTTGATATTGTATGTACTAAGCGCTCGAAGCAGCAGTAAAATTAAATGAGTGTTTTTAATTGTCTGAGCATTATTTTCGATGGAAATTACAATTACAGTTACAATATTTACATTAATATATATACATATACTATATATAATATAAAAACGACAGACCCGATAAATGGCAGATATGCAAATATGAAAAACAATAAATTTAACAACAAATGTGTACACTAAACACTGCAACAAAATTAATAGAAGAACAAAACAGATAAACATAATACAACAACAGAAACAAAAACCAAAAACCAAGAAAACCAAAAACAACAACAAGACACATTTAATGACGTATATGAGAAATAACTGAGAATATAAAATTTTAAACAAATAAATAAAAGTAAATAAAAACTTTACGATAAAAACAAACAGAAAAAAAAACACAAAGCGCAGTGTTGTATTTTCATTATAGTTCACATAAGATTTTTTGGAAAATATTTTTGATGTTAGTTTATAAAAATTGCCATTCAAATAAGGTTATAAATTTTTATTGCTAAAAACTAAGGCTAGGTTAGGCTCGCAGGCGTTTGACGTAAATTTCAAAAGGTTTTGTGGCCTCACTATCGACACCTTTTCCAGTGTTTTTTCCGTTGGGTGCCCAAGTTTTCGAAGCGTTGGCTTGCTGGTGCAATACATCCATCCGTTCGTTGGTATCTTGCTCTTGACATTTCCGGCAGTTATCGATTTTCAGCCCCATTTGGCACGTGTATACTGTCATCAATTAGGTTAGGTTAGGTTAAAGTGGTAGGCAATAAGCCACTCATAGACCAGTATTGGTCCTTTGCAATACCAGATGGTGTTCAGTTCCTAGGTCCAAGAGATGTAATCATGCTGCGGTCTCACTATCGATACATCCTCCAGTGTATCCTACCGTGGACATCCCAGATATTTACAGCGTAGTCTTACAAATGTGGGACAGAGTGATCCATTTCGAGGTTCTCTACTTTTTTAAAGAAAAACACAGAAACAGTAAGAAGAGGCACAGTCTTGTTGAAAACAAATGTTGGCAAGATCTCGAGTTTCAATTTCAGGCATCAAATAGTTCTTGTATAATTTTTTTATCTAGTCAAGATGACAGTCTGACACTGCAGACAACAATATCTATTACAATCCGTAAACCAAAAACAAAGTAGAAATATTAGCTGCAGACTCAAAGACTTTCTTTTTTTTTTTTTTTTGTTTTTTTTTTTCAATTTGAATCTGTGACTAATTTCGTTTATTCTCCTTTCATCTCCGAATAATACATTTCTCTTATGAGAAGATTTTTATGATAAAAATTCGCTCGGAGGAGTTTAAATGAGCTGTTTGAAATTGACCGGTACCGGCATTGTAATCAAGTTCTATTTTGCAACTGGGCATCTATAACTCCTACATAGTTGTTTTAATCACAGACCTAAATTCTAAAAATCATTATACTCTTGCCGGCTACTCATATTCTTAAAAGTTGTACCCCTTTTCAAGCAATTTAAAGGATGCTCTTCGGAACGTATGAAAAATTAATACTCCATGCAAGCAAGTTGGAATAAAACCGAAGGAGTTTCTCCTTCAGTTTCTCCTTCATTCATTTGTTTGTGTTGGTCTTCAAGTTATATTTTGAGTTATAAACCAATTATATATTTAGTACACTACTATAGAAAATATTTTTATACTCTGAACAGTAAGACTTCCCTCGATTGTTCGTACATATTTGTACATGAATTAGACCCTCCGGTATCGATATCAATCTCAAACTTAATTTTGTCAAATAAGAAAATATGTTTTGTTTGCAGTTTATTGACGTCGAACCTTTCTTGTCTGCAACAAGATAGTGGTCGGTATCAATTTCTGGAACCTTGGAGCGTAAACACATATAAAACGTGTCTTCCGTCGAGCAGAACATGATCGATCTGATTGGTGGCTATTCGAACCGAAGACAGCCAGGTAGTTTAATGAACGTTTCTATGCTGGAGTCTAGTACTACATACAACCATATTTCGTGCCGCGGTGAAATCGGTCAGTCTCAGCCCATTTATGGATATGTCTCATACAGACTAAATTTACCGACCGTTGTGCCAAAGATAAATTCTTTGCCCACACCGGCGTTGAAGTCACCAAGCACGTTTTTGACACAGGAGCGGGGGCAGCTCTCATAGGCGTGCTACAAGTGCTCATAGAAGACATCTTCTTCCTCTCCAGTCGAGGCAAATCACCGATTTTTTGAAGATTTTGTGGGGATTGTGCCTAGACGTTTATCCTCCGAAGTGAATCCCAGGACACGGCGATGGAGTCTCACTTCCACCACGAATCTCACACCTTTATGTGGCCACCGTAGTAATTAACACAAGGAGGCACTCGCCTCAGTTCTTTTCCCGTTCATCGCTCTTTTGGACATTAACTGTCTGGGCAGCGGAACTTCCCCATAAACGAACCAGACATTCCGGGTGCATACCCTTAAATCGAAATCCTTAATACATGCCGTGATCGTCAAAAGTGGGTCTCTCTTCCGAGACTGTTTTGTTCTTTTCTGACTCTGATGAATATTATATTGAAATAAAAGAAGAAAAAAAATTATACCCTGGTCCCTCGTTTAAAAAATAAAGATCCCCCCGTTATCCAGTAATTGTTATCTATGAGATATGACAGTAATGACACACATGAAGAATTCGAGCAAAAAGGAGGGAGCCACAAAATCCAACTACGAGACAATACACAATCATTGAACATTTAAGAGAACAATAACAACGCAATGACAGTATAACGGTACGTGTCACTGTATGGAGAATGCGAAAAAAGTGCCAGGATATCCAGTACTATCCTGTGCAACAGTACTCAACCGAAATTGGAGCGGAAAGTAGAAGGGAAATGCCAGCGAGAGTACTGTTATGAATACATATAAAGATGCATGTGTGCGTGTATGCCAGTTGTTCCCCTGCATCATTGTTGCGACCTTATTTGTATGCCACAACAACAGCCATGCATACACAGCATGTGCCGTTACAATTCAGCAACTCTATGTATTCACCATTAAATAGGCGCCGCCGCTGGCCAGATCCGGGCAAAGCAGGCCACTGATCCTATTTCATCCAGAGCCCGTTACACCATGACCAGCATAACCGCGCCCACGGCACTGCAATGTGTGTAAGCCATTAAAATTTGGTCGAATGCACACGAGCAATAAGCGAGAGCGGGGTAAAAAGGCAAAAGGCAGCAACTGAGTGGGGTTCGGAAATGGGTTGGTGCAAATCACACGCGTACACTCACCTACACACACATGTGTTGTAAAAATGTTTGCTTGTAGTTGATGATGCGAGTACATCCATTCCACGCTGCCGGTCAACAATGGCAATGGCAACGAAACCGTTAGCCATACCTTGCTACACGCTTGCACACCATAGCCACACTCGCATAGCTGGCAGTGAGGAGCTTCAAAGCGTGTCTGCGGTCGGTGGCAGAACATCGGCGTATTGTAGATGTGCTTATAACTTGAATAGGTGATGACTAGGTGGTGCATTGAATTTGCATTTAAATCCGCGTGAGGGCGAATTTGCAAACACGAAATAAAATCCAAAAAGAAATTAACTCCCCTAAGCCACATGATGGAGTATTCAATATTCAGACAACAGCTGTCACAGTTGCGGGCAAATCGCAAAATAATAATAACGGCGTTGTTGATTCTGTGCAAACTCGACAGTCACACAACAGTTTGAGGGGGTATAACCACTTGTTTAACTGAAAGAAATAACTTTAGTTTTATTCAAGAGAATAAATAAATTAAACGAAAAAAATTGTAAACTTCACTATAATACCTTACACAGTTACAAATAATTCCTTACTAGCACTTGACTCCGATCTGAACACGTTCTTCGGAGATTCTATTATTGCCTTAGACAATAACCGTACAAACGTTTGATTGTGTTTTGTCAATTTGCATGACAGCTATATGCTATAGCAGTCCGATATGATGTATTTCTTCGAAGGCTTTAGCTATGTCTCCGATAATAATCCATGCCAAATTTCGTGACGATATCTTGTCAAATAAATAGGTTCTTCATACAAGAATTAGATTCCTATCACTTGTATGGCAGCTCTAGGCTATAGTGGTGCGATATCGGCCGATCCAACAAATAAACACCTTTTTAAAGGGAAAATAACGTGTGAAAATTTTCAGGTCAATATCTCAAATACAGCGACAGACAGGTGAGGGTCCGACAAACGGTACTAAGTCGACTAAATCGCCTTTTAAAGACATTAGACCCAACGAATGCCAGGGTGCTATTATGAAAACCAACCAAGTTTCCATCTTCTGCCATATCATGATTTGCAGACCAGCAAACAACAATCCTTTACTAAGATCTACTCATATATCGTAATATACGGAGTTCGGCTAGTCTAATATTGTGTGGTTATAAAACTTGCTTTTCAAATAAAATACTAAAATAGTGTGAAATTGTCAATTTTTTCGTGTCAAGACCCACAGATCCGCATACTAATTTTTGTACCACGCTATCCCGCCACGTGTCGAATATTGATTTCGAATTGCTTAATAAGAACTGGTTTATCAGCATAGACCATATACGTAACATAAACTCCACTAAATGTAAACTAGTGGATTCGGATGATATTACCAACACGAACATATATATATATATCTATCTACCAACACGAACAACAGCAGCTCCATTCACATGAATTTGCCTAGTATTCTCCTAATTTTTAGAAAAATTCCCACGCTTTAGCAACAAAAATACCTTAGGTACATTATTTCAAAACAATAAGCTTACCTTAACAAATATTCTTCTAGAAAGTTATATATGTCTAAACCCCGGTTATCCATACCTATGGGTAGTTTTCCGAGCATATTTCAAACAGAGGCCTATCAGATCGTAACAAGGTTCACCTTATTTGGCAGGCTTGCCAGCATCCACCAATACGACAGGGATGGTTAGTTCTAACACCATAAAGGAGTTGTTTTGCAATGATAAAGATGTGCGTAGAGATAAGCATTGGCAACAACTCCTAGGCATGCGCCGTGCCAAGTTGCTAATGGGTGATTACAACTCTAAAATGATTTAATATGTAGTCAAGGGAAAAACACAGGCTACTTTTCGCCTTCTAAACTGGCCATTATAAGCTAAAAAACACTTAGTTAACTAGCTTCTTGTGCGAATTACCGGTTGAAGCGTTGTGACTCAGGAGAGGGATAGATCATTTACACATCTAATATAATCTAAACCCCATTTATTATACATACCTAATTAGTAGGGTCTCACCTTAGCTTCAGAAATCTTCATATTGTGGCATCTATCGTTCAATCGATTTACCTAAAACAATGCTTACCAATCCGTCTACCTCTAGCACGCCGTCTTTAACCTTTACATTCTCCCTCTAGCTGTTGAAATTCCTTCAAGACATTTACTTAAAATTGATGTCAAATCGAGGATCTGCGTAACGTCAGGCAAATATTAATTTGAATTAACCTCTCAAACTTATTTATATAATTAATTTCTGCCGACAAATTATACAGTTTAATTATATCAGAGCCCTCAACTATAGTACTGGTCCGTTTATCGAGGTACTAGTTGATCTTATAATCGCAGAAGATTCGAAGTACTCACAATGTCCGCCACCCTTTCACTTCTAAACAGACTTTACTTCTGACCTATCATGTTTGATTTCTTCTTTTGTAACCTGCAAGATCATTTTTGTTTTTGAGAAAATCATAATCTCTGCGCTAGATTAACCTATATAAGTTACAGTTCCTTAGGGCCACATCTTACAATCTGATGTTATTAAATTTGTAATTATGTAAGTATATTCTGTGTCTCCACGATTAGTTCCCATCACATATTTTTTTTTGAGTATTTAACGATTTCTCAAAATAATGCCTGAACATATGTTAAATGCTTATCGAAACTTGGACTTACAAGGGTTGCTTTATAATTGCTAAATCAACAGTTTGAGCCAACTAGACGACAACCTCAAATGGAAGCAGAATCCTTATTATGGTTGCAGAGGCTCATGAAAGCACCGGCTTCAAGCCTGACGCTTGATAGATCATCGTTTATGGGTTGGGAAGCATCAACATCTTATGTAACTTCGAGTGGGCAAAAAACACGAAGGACAAGCTAAACATTTTTTTAAATAGCTTAATTCCATTATATCCTAGTTTTTATACTCACACTATCACATACATCTTCATGTTCAAGCTTGAAGATCCATGATCTTCCACACTTTGAAAATTAAAGACCCTTCTTTAACCTCCGTATTCGAAAATATATTTTTTTTTTTTGTAACTTTTGTTCGTAATTTTATTGTGAGAGTAATACGTTTTGAGGTTTTTATGAGGTTTTTAACTTAGTACCTAGTCAAAACGGAGGCTTCGTTCAGTAAATTTCTGAGAACATAAGATCATGCAGATATATTACCTGAAACGCTGCTAATTTTTAAATCAGATACAACATTTCTAGCTTAATACAAAACGATAATCGAAAATGTAAACCTGTAACAGAGCTTCTTTATTCATTTCAAGAACCTCTCTGACGATTAATCAAATATCTGCTCTAACTTTTTTTAACAACGACGATCTTTATTTGCGAGACTGGATACCTCGAGAACCGCAGTATTATAGATCCTCTTTAAAACTAATCGAAATGTCTATCCATACCACAGTCTATCTGCATCGAAAATTCAAAATGATTACAAGAGCAAATATTCGCACGGGCACCAAAAACGCATCCATATTCGCATGTCAACTCCCACAAACCAACAGAGCGGAGGGCCATAAATACCGAAACGACAAACCGCAATGTGACCACGTCACGCGCACAGCGGACAACGCGGCAACAATAAAAAATTGTTGCTCTAAAAACTCAACAACAATTGCAGAAAAGTAACAAAAACTTGCCAGCGCACAACGAAAACTAGCAAAAACAACAATGTGCGTCGGCTACAATGGAAAGAAGTCACAAAATGGATGGGAATAATGCCGCCAAGCTTGCCAAGCCGACAACAATGGCTGGGCTACGGAATAAATTTTTTGTACAGCGCACCGCAAAGCATACCCCGCAGAGATATTGGAGCGCTGAATTTAAATATGAAGTGCATTTCACGTTTTGTATAGAAAATTATTGAGAGATTGGTAAAAAATTAAGATTTCTTTCGTTACAACTAATCGCCAGAGCTCCGTTGAGTTTGATCTCAGGCAAAACATATTTTTTTACACGAAGGTTTCCCTGCCGGGTGCAAACATTGACAGCGTTGTACCGAGCATGCAATTATTATTGCGGCACAAAAAATAAAGCATATAAATAGGCGCATAACTTCATTCTATTGAATTGCGTGGCGCTGAGAGAGACATTTTCAAGCTCTACACTTTTAAATCACGCACCAAATGGAATGGAATGAAATCAAAATTTGGCAGCGGGTAGGAGTGAAAATACAAAGACATATTTGCTACATATTTAGTGTTGGCGATAGTGGTATCATAAAGCAATATAGCGCGCTTGGCAGGTTAGCTGGCAAGCCAACATTGACCATTACGGACTTGGGGAGAAATTACGAGCGAAAAGCACTATTGTTGCTTCGGGCATTGTGTGGAAATAACGGCATAAAATATGACAATAATAGGGCATAACAATAGCTGTTAAAACTATTGAAAAAGTTCATTGCATTTGTCGAATATTGAATCGAATTTTTATAAACTAACCCATCCACGTGAATTAAGACACTAAAAAGTCGAAAAATTCGGCAAAATCGCCGAGGCGTGTTTGCACGCGCTTTCTTTTTGCCGCCATTCGATGAATGTTCAATGTAAAGTCAAATATTCATACATGTGAAACCTTTCTGAATCTATTTTCGAGCGAAAGTAGCTCAGGCCGTTTTTGAAAGGGGCTCTCCGTCAAGCTTAGATTTAAGCTACCGAGTCGTTCAGTGTCTTTTATGCAGAAGTGGCTAATATTAAGGCAGCAGTAGGTACATTGTCTTAAAGTACAACCTCTTTCAGGCAAATGAGCATTCACTCCGACAGCAGAACGGCTATACTAGCCTTGAACTTGCTAACTGTGTGCTCAAAGTTCGTCAAGAATGTGGTATTTGCCCTTAGCAAAGTTCATATTGCGGCAATCGCAAGGGCTTGAAGTTCTGACATTGTCCAATAGGTATTCATGCAGTAAGGCGAAAAATCAGTCCAATTTTCTTTGTTTTACAATTTGGCGCCAATTCTAGATACCAAGTGCTGTCAGCTCCTTTTCGTAACGTCGAATCATGTCATCGTCAATGCCTCTGCACCATATAGCAGCACAATGAGTGACTTGTGGAGTTTTGTCTTTGTTTGTCGAGAGAGGACTTTACTTCTCAATTGCCAATTCAGTCCGAGATAGCATCCGAGGCTGTTGTTTCCTTTCCGTTGGTAGGAATTTTTTACGTGACGGGCAGCACACAATGCTGTGAAGAGATGATTCGCCTTCTCACCTTAACTCGCCTTCAAAGGGATGTTTTTTGGCTACTCAGAAGATACTAAGCCTCAATGTAGGCTTTGTCGAATTCTGAAGGTCTTTATAAACAAAATATAAGAGTTTTTAGGCACCACAAAGGACCGGCGTTCTAAGCTGTCCTAATGAGATCCCTGTTAAGATCAATCTGTAACGAGAGTTTTCTACTAAGCTTCGTTCGAACCCACTAAGTTGCTTTAAAGCTCTGGTGCAACGCAGAGCATTCTCTGTGTTATAGAGTTTCCATCTTCAGTTTGGTAGTATTTTTTAAAATATTTTATAAGATTTTAAAGTCTTTTAAATTTACCGTTACCGTTAAAAAATCTTTCCCAATTTAAAAATTCACTTTCGCGATTCCATCTTTATACAGATAAAAGAAAAACCAAGATTATCTAGTAACAAACTGATGCTTAGTCTATGTTAATTTCATAAAGTTCGAATCTTGAAGGAGTGACTGTCATCCAGTTCCAGCGATGAAACTATAATGAGTCACCAGACCAGCCATAAAAGATGTACGAGCTCACTCCACACCATTCCATTCCATCAAGTTGTGGGGAGCTTTTAGTAGCCGGTGAACTGTCTGTCATACATGCATAATGTTTAGCTTTCAGCATTTGAAACCCTTGCAAACGGAAAGCATTATCCTTCGAAGGGATGAGCAGCGCAGGACCGCACAAAGAAAGATAAAGAACCGAGCTTCAGAGCGGAGTGGACGAACGAAACACAACAAAACAACAAGTAGTAAAAAGGGAGAAAAAACAAAAACACAAGCGACAACTTAGCACAAGCCGCATAATAACACAGCATAGCCATAATGCCACTACCGGTGTGCCACATATCATGACCGGCACGGCGAAACAAGCGGACGCGCACTTTAGATCATCGCCACCAGACCGCAATGGATGCGAAACGACAGACAAATGTCAGTCAGGCGGATAAACACGGAACAAGCACTGCAAGATGGGAGAAAGGGTGAGAGTGCCGAAACGAGCGACCGGTAAATACAAACAGTTCCGACAGTTAAAGAGGGATAAGGTACTGAGAAGCAAGGCGGGACGGAGCGTGTGCGGTATTGAAAGGCAAAGCTAAGGGAGAAAAAATGAAAACGGAGTAAAAATTTCGGTTTCCATCGTGTTGAGTTTGGCTTAGGCGGACTGTACAGGATAAAAGTGCGACAACTTGACGAAAAGTCACGTCGAAAGACTTAGTAGGTTTACAGTTTTCTTTTTTATTTCTTATTTATATAATATTTGTTATCGTGCCAAAATGCTTGCCATTAAGTGTGTATGTGTGTGTTCTTACATATCTTATATAAAGACAGATATGTGAAAGTATACGTTTAGCAATATTTATGTTTGTATTTATAAAGCATGTGCGCGCCTTGAACCGCAATGGCAGCCATTTTTAATCGCAAAGTTTGCCGACTAAATAAAACTGGCATAAATACATATATTTAGAGCCAGTAAACGGCAAGGGAATAATTGCTGAAATACATGGGTTGCAGGTTCGACAGTTATTTACACTTGAAAGGCGCTAAGCAGTTCTGCTGCATAATGTACCACGCATGGTAGAAGCACTGGGGAGGGATAGAGGTGCTTCAGTCTATGTAAGACAGTTAAGAAACAACATGGAGAATGAAATTCGATATCTACATCTGCTGCATAATTTCTGTTAAGTTTTAAGAATTACGGAACTAGATTTTGTCTATTAAAATAAAAGGAAACTACTCTACTACTCACTATAAGGAACTCAACTACTCTAGTAGAAGGAAACAAAAAAAAAAAAAAAAACATTTTCGTTTTAACTCAGTATTGATACCAACAAAGATAATATACGCTATATCTTGCAGTTGTTCTTCGATAAAGACGAAAACATGCTGTCCTTAGTCCTAATACTATAACAGCCAAGTCAAAAGGAAACTTCAATTTCGTTGACTCTGTTCTGCTAGCTGGTTCGTTACAGGTGATTAAAATATAGGTCACTTGCGGCAGTTTCAAGCGAAAAACGTCGTTTGTTGAGATTGGCAGGGCATCATCTACTATGAGCTGCTTTCCTACAGCCAAACTTGAATCTGTATTGTAAAAATTTAGATCTTCGGAATGAAGTAATCACCCTAAATCAGACTGCTTTGGCCTCTGGGTTCCATTAGTGCTATACCAGGCCACATACGTCGACGTTAACTCGCCAGAAGCGCCGGGTGCTTAGATGGAGGATCTTATGCAGGGTTTGTCCGGAAAGTAATAGAACTGATTTTCTTATACCACGTCTGTACTTCGGAACGTGCGCGCAGCGACTGGAATCTGTAGAGGGCGTTGTTAGCCAACGAACGTGCGGCTGGTCAGTTGTCTCTGAGCACCTCGAAAGTCAGGATAAACATTTTCGCGCGACGTGTTTCTGTGAGTGATGGTGTTTCGGTGGCATCAGGCCTTTTTGGAGAGCCAGGAAAAGTTCGCTGATGAATGAGCAAATCCAAAGTGAAAACGATGCTCATTGCCCTTTTTGACATCAAGGGCATTGTCCACAATGAATTTCTTCCTACTGGACAAACCGTCAATGCCAAATTTTACGTGGAAGTCCTCAAAAAACTCAAATGAAGGGTCAATCGGGTCTGATAAGACATCGCAGCCGATTGAAAGTTGCACCACGACAAGGCCTCGGCTCATACCGCATTTTTTGTGAACAGCTACCTAACCATTGCCGACATCCCAACGCTTCTACAGCCGCTCTACGGCCCAGATGTGGCCCCCGGACTTTTTTTTGTTTCCATGCTTGAAAATTCCGATGAAAGGCAAGCATTTTGAGGCCAGAGAGGGGATCCAAACAGCATACACCTTGGCACTCGGGGCGATTCCTGGCAATGCTTTCCATGACGCCTTCAATGCTCGGAAAAAGTGCTAAAGTAATTTGAAAGTTTTTAAAGAACGGAACGGAACGGAACTTCAACATAGTGTGTTAATGTTTCTATTCGCCTCAAGCTAAACTTTTAATATGAAACAATCATTTAAAAATTTTGTTTTATTTTTATCAAATCTTGTTCAAATTAAAATTCGCCGAGGCATTTGTGAATACAAATACTTGTACCAAATTTCATTTGATTATCTCATTAAATGTCGCTGATACGCCCTTTAAGTCAGGCAAATAGGAGGGGAACTTACGAAAACTTAGACTTACGTCTGCATAAAAATTATCGAGCTGATAGAAAACCGTTATTTGCGCAGTATATGTGATTTTCCTCCGATCGTGTTCATATTGAGATTCGTCGAGGCTTTTTCGAAAACAACTACGCGTACCAAATTTCAGATTTTTATCTCTTTAAATGTAGCTGTTACGTGCCGTAAATCAGGCATATAGGGGCGGTTTGAAGACAAAGCAAAACGAATTGACATATGTCTGCCTAAGAACGGTCAATCCAATAAAAAAACCGTTACTTGAAAATTATTTATTAAATATTTTTCGTTATTTTAAAAAATTTAGAATAACAATAAGATTTCGGTAGATCGATAGCGCTGTATTGGATTGAAACCGGTCTTCTATCACTTTATTCATAGTTTTTGCAAGCTGAACTTCATTCTCTGTCCTTCATTTAACATTTTTGTCAACCAATTTCTTGGCAATTGGTTCAAAAAAGCAACAACAATGCTATAAACAAGCGCCATAAAGAGTTATTTGTAAAAAGTGTGAGAGGCTTGGGTGAAAATGTTGTTAGCAAAGCAGCAATCATAACAAATAACACTTGAATTGTACAAAGTTTTTCGACTAACATCGTCCTATACTTTATTCTTATTAAAAGCAACAAAAAAAGAGAAATATGCAAAATAAATTTTTTTATTGAATTTGCTTGCATGTGTGTAGGTGTGAAGTGCTCTCGTACAAACGAAAATTCATGCAATTTTCAAAGTCAATATTTATTTCCATTTTCCATATTGACACACCCACAATCGTATATACATATATATATGTATGTGTGTGTATATGAGCACATCAGCACGTGCGCCTTTGGTTGTGTGCCAAACGAAAGGCTTTACAAAGAGAAAATGGAAAACTTAGCGCCGCTTTATCATGGCCTAAGCCATATTTTGCCAGCTTGTGTTTGTCGTTATTGTTGTTGTATCACTTTTTTCTTAGCAAAAAAACGTGCTAAGTTCAGCAGGTTAATGCTGCAAGTGTATTTGCCGCCTGCTGAGAATTTGCTCACGCACACACACAGCTGAACATAATTTCTTTAATATTCTAGGAAAAATCTTGCCAAAGAAGTTTGAAAAAGTCGAAACGAATTCTCAGCTTAGATAGCGCCAATTATGCTATTTCTTATCAGTAATGGTAAGCGAGAACAGCTGTGCGCTCACCCACACACCCGCTATATTAAACAATTTAGAAATGACAAATTTGTTTGCGATATATGTATGTATGTATATGCGAGAATGTGCGCAATAATTGTTAAACAACTTTCAAAAGTTACAACAAATGTGTTTAATGGCTTCAAAACATAAAAATTATTCATGAAAATGTTAATTCATGGGATTTCTGGCATATGCGCCTTTAGATATGCAACAAAAAGAAATATGTATAAGGAATGTATAAAGTTTATGAGCATGTGTGACAATGACGTTAATGGTGCGGAATAATAATGATTTTTCATCAAAATATTGAAATTAAACAACAGAAAATAAAAACGGGTATAAAACTAAGAAAAAACTATTCTCTCGTATTACGGGTTTCGAAAAAATCGATTTTTTTTTTATTATCTTAATAAATTTTTAAGTTTAAACTTTAAAGTTGAGCCGAGTAATAGTTTTAGAGATACTAAATTTTAAGCCTCAACTTTCGTATGGTCAAAAATCCTTCGTCGGGAGATCGTCTTTTATAGTTTTTTAGGAAAAATAAGCTGGAAATTGAACATCAATATCTTCAGGTACTCACTGATATCCAAACTCGTGGATGATAAGGAAGTGGCGTTTGGCCAAAAGGGCAGAATGTGACTCTCCCTAAAACACCAGCTAAGCGGCAAGAATCACAAGAAGAAAAAGCATCTCTCGCCGTATTGACCGTAGTAGGAAGGATGAAAAAGGCGTAGGCTTAGCATTTGTCTTCAAGGTGTCAAGATAACCCTGGGCCTGATGTGTGTCGATGAACAATCGCGTATTTTCAAAGGGCAGTATATGTAGTGGAGAGGTTTAGAAGCGAGCCAAACTTAAGGCCGTGGAAAAAGTAGATTATTCGTTGTCTTTCCAACTTTGTGCCCTCTTCTCCACACGATTGTGAAATTATACAGCTTGAGGGAACCGTGAAACCGTATCGGCAAGCTCTGAAACTGCTTAAAGTGAAGCGCTCGTTCCTCTAAGCAAATCCAAGAGGGGTATAGTGGCTCTATCAATCAGAATTTCTTTCAACAGATGGTCGGACCGCGGCTATAAATTTAATACAGAATTTTTAAGGTTATTAAGAAAAATTGCACTATAGGTGTCCAATAGAACAAAACTAAACTCATAGAACTCAAGAACGTTTATTAGTTGTCTGCATACAGTGAGAATTATTTATGTTTTCACAATAGGAATAGCAATATTAAGAAAAAAAATGTTAGTATAAACTATAAACGTAGTGGTAACTACCATTCAAGTTTCTCGACAAGATCATCATTCCCATAGTTGTAGAGAAAATTCGCTGAAATCGTCTGAGAACCAAGGTTTATGAGTTGCTTAAAGTGTTTCGTGTCCGTTTCGTGTACTTTACAATAACATTTCTAAGTCTTCCTAATATTTTTCATAGAACATAATTTTCTGCATTGTATAAACTTGATCTTGTTTAATCTATTGAATCTATTCGATTCAATCAGCTTCATTAGACTTCTGCACCGCAACTCATATATGTGACGACTCATCCGCAATAGCTGACGCTAAAATCGTCTATTATAACTACGCCCATCAAATTTCAAACAAAAAAAAAAAAAAAACAAAAAAAAAAAAAAAAAAAAAAAAAAAAAAAAAAAAAAAAAACAAGACCACCAATTCAGAGCAATGTATCCTCATTTCAATTACGCAGTAGAAATTAATATACGCCGACGAATCCAAATTAGGCACCCACACTTTATCCCCATAACCGTCCGAATTTTAGTGAACGATATTTTAGCTGAAGCAGCTACGATATATGAAGCCGTTCTACTTATCAAATAAACGGGAAAAATATGTATATCATATGTACGTTAGCAAATCGACAAATGAGACAAAGAACACAGTACTGGTCAACAATATAAAAAAAAACGAAGGTTATCCGCGCAAATAGTAAAAAAAAAAAGCACTCCACGAGTCAGTATCAAGCGATTGGTCAAATTTTCAGCATCATTATAAGGAGCATAATTCTTCTGGTGCCAAAGCGTACTACCCAAGTGAATGCTCTTGCAAAAATATATACACCTTTTTTCTGCCTGAGAATGGGCCACCCATTTAAAATTCACCGTCATCTCATCATATTGTAATCAGTGAAATATGTGAGTAAGTCAGATCTTAAATGAATGCACCGCTTTAAACTAGGACAATATTTTTGGTATAACGAATACAAACTTCTATAGTCACCAAATACTGACAACATCATGGCAGTCAAAAATTTTCTAAAACTATCCACACTTAATATTGTAATATAAGACCCGAAGGCCTCAGTAGCCAGCGCTTTAACTTAGTGAATTAATTATTTATAATTTATAATATTAATTATTTATAATTAATTCTCTTTTAAATAAATAAAATTAAAACATTTCTAAATAAACATGCATACATACATTTGTATATAATAGATTGCTGCACAAGTATACTTGATATCAGCGAAGTGTCGCGTGACCTATTACATTAACAGCGCTTGATATCATTTTCACCAATATATGATAAGTGAACTTGAATGGCAACGAGAGCAAAAGACACAAACAAACATGACTTGATCGATTCTGTAAACAAAGCGAACAGTAAATGCCCTCTTTTGATGTTTGATAAGCAATACAATGTAAAAAACATTGCTTTTATTGACTAGCTGAAAATCCACGAGTGAATGATGAACCTTCTGTTAAAAGCACCTGCTGTAAGTATGTCAGAAAAAAAATGTAAGAAAATCATTTCGATTTAAATCTTTATAATTTTATATATTTTTTTAATAAGTAATGATAGTGAATTAAAATATGCTTACATATTTATATTTTTATGAATAGCGAAAGTATATAATATAACTCATGTTATTAGCATCCACATTTTTTTTTTTTACTATGTTATGCCTACTAAAATGACATATTCATAGGAGTGAATCTACTAGCACAAACTTGTTTATATGTATATTTATAGCTAATGTGTAAAAAGGTTCTTACTATGGAAATTTTTATAAAATATCATTTACTGAACTATGTACACATATGCTAAGAAAAACATTAATCAATAATAGAAATACGCACAAATAAATTATAAGAATATGGAAAATATTTGGTTGCCCCCATTATCATATGACTTTATTTTCAATGCCTTTTCGCTTATTGTCTTCTCCTGCAATACTGCTTTAACATAACAATGTTGGGAAAGAAAGTCGGCAAGCATGTTATTGCATGTGCTCACATTAATTGTAACGTTCGATGAGAATAAAGAAACAACATTGCAGTGTTATGTTAAACGAATGAATGGCTTGAAACACGCTGTAAGTCAACTTCAGCAACTGTTTAATGCATACGTATGTTATTCGGGCATTTTCTGGTACCTGCTCATAGTTAAAAAAAATTAGCCTTCGAGCCAAATATTATTTATTGAAAGGGACAGAAAAAGTCTTAAACCAAATCAGGAATTTTTGTGAAATTAAAAATACATTTGTTAAGAAAAATGTGCCTGTATATAATATACATATCTTATATTTTATTACTTTAGGAAATGTCAATTGAAATATCAATCTCCATGCACCTAAATGTTGTTCGATTACGGTTCTTCAATATGGCGCACAAAAATTTTCAAAATTTAATATGCGTATATGGTATATAAAGTCATATACATAGCTATATGCGAACAAATTCTTTGTGAAATGCTCTCTACTAGCAATCGTTGCACATCAACTTCAATTTCGATTCCATTTCATCTTTGTTTTACTTGTAATTTTAAGCATATATACCCTGCAGGACTAAGTGAACTTAGTCAAACAAAGTTTCGCTCACAACTGATGATTGTTGTTGCTGATTTGGATTTGTTGGAACTTGAATTTATGCTAGTGCATGGCAAGATCGAAATATTTTGTTGTTGTTAACAGTGCGAAAAAATCTTTCAAATATAATATTACAAAATAGACCTTTTTTGGTATGCGAGTGACAAACGAACACTCATTTCTGCATTCTGCTGCACTGTAATACATATATCACTAATAAAAGAGAGAAAGAAAACAGTATAATGTATAATAAGCCTAATGGAAGAGAGGGAGAAGAGCATAACATTTTTTTTTTTTTTTACTTTTGTTTCGTACCCAACCTTGCCGAAATCGGAAATTCGCCGAGTAAAAGTGGTTTATTTTCGGACATTTTATTATTTTAGCGTGCGTTTTTTGGCTCGCTGATACAAAAAATCTAATTTGGCAAAGACAAATTTTATTTTTGATCTTTGAAATTTAAGCAGATTTCATATTGGTTTCCAATGTTTGTTATTTTAGTCTGTGTTCTTTTGATATTGGTCTTCACAAAATAAACTTATTTGCCTTAATATAAACGGACACATTGCAAAAGAAGCCAAGAGATCCTAACATATCGATTATTTCGTCGATGACAGCCTTTTGATATATATATATGTATATGTTATGTTTTCTTCTGGGGTATATAATTTTTGTGTTATGCGAGAGGTTCAAACACGTGTTATATATGTTATTATATGTGTAAAAGAGTACGTTATCTTTATCCCCAGTCAAGTTTGCCGTGCAATGGCTGGGCCGCTCATTCAATATGTACCCCAGTCAATTGCGTTTGGGATATGTTTGCACTCGTTCACACGCGCACTAACATTCACACACACAAACATGGGCACTTAAAGTTCCGCAGATTTCGTTTTGTAGTTTTTTCCTTTGCTTCTGCCGCTTTGTTATTTTCATCCAGCTTATGCTTTGTAGCTTTCAACGACATTTAATGTGAGTTCTGTGCTTCCAGTCGGTTGAGCTTAGCCATCTTCTGCGTCATCTGCGTCATCCGCGCCGAGGTGCAATCCCAAGTGAGCGAAAAACATCTTTTTGATTTCGTGATTCACTGAAGGGGGAATACCCTGTGCTATGGCTTAAGTATAACTGTATATACATGCAGATGAAAATGTGTTTCGTGGTGTTCGCGTAAATGCCAAGTGTTGTTACCTTTACACTTTTATTTTTCCACTTCACGACTAAAGTTCAGCTAAAGCTTCTTTATTTTTCTTCACTTATCTTTTATTTTCGCTCTTGTTGCCACACTTGAACCCGTTGTACGTGCCGTTAGGTATTCCTTGTTGCAACAATCGGTCGTTAAATACATCAATGGATCCTTGCCGCAGGATAAAACATTTGCTGTAAGTGTGGAAATGTCAAAAGCGCAAACAAATTTAAATGCAAATTGAAAGTGAATCAAAGATATTGGCTCCAAAATGTTTGCGAAATTTGAAAAAAAAAAAAAATAAATTTAGCAGCACTCTAGTTGAGGTACCATATTTCATGAGCTTAGATTTGGTGTTGCTTTCTTTTTATGCTCGACCTAAGGTATAATACTATGGACAAAATGTAGTAAGACTCTTCAATATAAATTTCGCGCGAAAAGCCATTCGCAACAAATAAGGAAGGGCTAAGTTCGGACGCAACCGAACAATTTATACTCTAACAATATGCAAGAATCAAAATCCGAAAAATACTTTAAGGTGTAAAACCAATGATATAGAGTAAAGTCAGCCTATTGTGCGAAAATAAGAATATAAGTTATTTGGGGCTGGGTCAAGTTTTCGCTCAAATTTATCTGTTTTAGGCATAGAGATACCCTGTTGTTAGTAAAACATTATTTCATTTTCATTGTGTAACTCACATATTGGCCGAAATGTGGAGTGCAACGTCACCCGCGATATATATATCGGGTGATTTTTTTGAGGTTAGGATTTTCATGCATTAGTATTTGACAGATCACGTGGGATATCAGACATGGTGTCAAAGAGAAAGAT
>NW_017536086.1:174285-283882 GCF_001853355.1 Bactrocera latifrons | reverse complement strand
CGGTCAACATTTAAATGAA
The DNA here is from genome assembly GCF_001853355.1 of Bactrocera latifrons. NCBI lineage: Eukaryota > Metazoa > Arthropoda > Insecta > Diptera > Tephritidae > Bactrocera > Bactrocera latifrons. Next base: position 283,863 of record NW_017536086.1, on the reverse strand, counting down.
ATTATCTTCAAAAAGTAAATGTCATGAACCAATCTAACGTTTCAAATAAAGAACCGATGAGATTTTGCAAATTTTATGCGTTTTTTTTTTTAAAAAAGTTATCAAGCTCTTAAAAAATCACCCGATATATATATATCACTAATGAACCGATGTTTTCAATCAAAAATCAAGTGAGCGGTATCACGCCCAATGTTCAATTTTCACAAGAACTTTCATAAAATACTCTCACACCAGATAAAATTGAAAGTTTCTGGCGTACTTTGTTATTGATTTATTGTGAATTTAGTGGTTTTAAACAGTACCGTTATATGGAAATATGGAGAGTATGCGGGGTCATCTTCCGATTTCATCCATTTTCACACAGACAGTAGGCAAGCTTCTTATCCTTTTTATGATATAAACACACTTCTACTTTGCCATGACGAAACCAACTACTTTGTTCATTTTCTATTGCTTGCTTTGGACGAGACTAGAACTCAGGTCTCTTCTTTAATCTAATTTTTAGTTCAAATGTTCGTTCAACAATAACCTGAAAGTACAACAAGTATTTTTATAAGTCGTTATCAAATGGTGTCAGTCTAAGACGAAAAACGTCGGGAATCCAAATCTGACATGTTCAGTGACGGACCGAAAACTCTCTTCTCGTTTGAGGAAAAAGCGTTCACCATCATGCTAGACAACATATAAAAAAAACATAGAGTCCGAGTCAAATTTGATCAGGTGTACTATTGTCTCATCATTTATTTCCGCAAATTGATTTTCCACTCCATTCCATTTTTAAGAGGATACCCAAATCAATGTCAATATATTTTTTATAATTTGAAAATAATTTTGTATTTGTATACTCTTGCAACATGTTGTTACAAAGTATTATAGTTTTAGTCACCTAACGATTGCTTATTTAATTGAAATTCGGGTAACTCGCTGTCCAGCTTTTCGCGAAAGCGTAATATCAGATACTAACCATGCCCATTTCCGATATAACGGGGCAACGCCTACTTTTAGGTGAAATTTTATATCTCAAAAACTACTCGACATATTTGAATCAAATTATGCAAACATTTTTATTACACACTGTGAAAATGGACGAAATTGGATTTCACCCAACCCTACTTCCTATATAAATTCCATCTGTTTCTTTTACTTAACAGTACATATATAAATCAAACATCAATGATTTGCTTAAACAGTGACCTATCTTATTCCCAAAAGCTGTCATCACCACCACCCCCTGTCGAAATCGATCTATAAATTTTCAACGTCCCAGACATTTAATATGTAGACCCCAATACATCTTATTCTTTAATGAATGTATCGATTAGTCTTTGAGGTCTGGTATTGGCCTTGAGCCGAAAAATGGTAAAATCGAAAATAGAGGTGATGATAATCTGGTAGGCTAATAAGCCAAGCATAGACCTTTGCGATACCAGATAAAATACCAGACCCAAAAGAATTAGTCATATTTTACAGCCTCATTATCAATACTATCAGCTATTGAAGACTTCAAAATGCAAAGAAGTTATGCTTTTGCTCTGCGCTTTCCTTGTACACGTTGTAAGTTGTAAATTGTATGCCAAAGCGCTTTTTCTCGTCGCTTCGTAAGAGATAAAATTAAGAACGACTTACTATGACATTTCGGATATGGCTTCTTCATCGGCACAAAATTTACAATTTCGTTTTCTATCAAAAACCTGTTGCAGAAGTTTATGGAACATTTCCGCGTAATCCAAGTACATATACATTTCCGTACCAATCCAAGTACATATCTACATACTTACATTACTGTGCCCCTAAATTATACTTGCAGAGTTATTGATTCGTGCGTTTTCGTCGAAAGCACGAAAACAACAAACGCAAAGAATTAAATAAGACATCATTGTTACTGCATGCGTTGGAATCGTTTTCAAATATGACGTTGATGCTGTAAGCTGTCATTTCGTGATATGTAAATAAATGTACTTCGATATGCGTGTACGCACTTTACGGGGGAAGAGAGTCGTAGTTTATTCGACTTGACGTTAACTTGGCCATTTGGAAAAACAATTCCGCACATTTCACTTTTCTCCTTTCTACATTTCAAAAAAATTTTTTTTTTTTTTTTGTTCTTTATCTTTCGCTAAGAACTCACCCCTTTTTCAGTTATTGTGCGTGTGGATTCGTGCTTTTATCTTCGCTTTTAGAGCGCATAGTTTAGGGTAAAAATTGGAAAAGGTGAAATGATGTGGCGTTTACTTGTCAGATTAGACTCGTACCAAACTCAATCGCTTGATTTAGGGGCAAGACAAGGGTAAGTCAAACATTTCTCCTATTTGCCGATGCCGTTGGTTAGTTGGTAATGGAAAAGAAATGGTGATTGCTAAGCTTTATATGGAATATATTATTCTTGCACGATTATGTAAAATAGCCAAATGAAGCAATAAACATGTGCATATACTTTATTTATACATTATTAAATGGCTTTAGTATATAACCTAAAAAAATCAATCTTCAAAAAACGTACACCGAGACTACTCGATATACATACTGTAGAAATGTATATGAGTTGTTCACCAACATATACCTTTAGGACTTTAGGCTACAGTAAGGTATTGGTTCCACACAGATAACTTTAGGTGTATTTTGAGATTTAAAATTGTAAATTATATAACTGGTTTTTGAAATAAGGAAAACTTTTAACTTCATCTGCGCCGAAGCTAAGTCTTATACCCATCACAGGTACATTTCATCATCCTAATTTAGTTCGCTCAACTTGAATGCTGCTGTATGCTATAGTGGTTCGATCTGAAGAATTTAAGAATTTATTCGGAGATAGGATAGGTTATGAGATGCTTCCTAGGAAACAATGGTTAGGTAGAGTCAGGTTATATAAAAGCGTTGGGGTATTTTCTTTGATACTCTGACACAAAATCTTGATCCTCCTGCATTTCCTTAAACCATTTCATCTCAACCTGATTTGTGGATCAGCCCTTTCGAAAATTTTATTACGTACCGTTTTTGGTGACTTACATATTTCATACACTGGTTCCGTAGCCAGAAGAATGGCACCTTTGAGATGCAGCTTCGGGCAATATATTGGCTTAACTACCGATGTGTAACACCAATGCATGAGCCCAGGTGATAGGCCCCATGTACCAAAGATCTTTGTATCTTCTTACATGCGTAGAGGGCACCACAGGCCTTTTTTACTCTCTTCTACATTAGGTTTCCACATTAGCGAAATCCAAAATTAGTCATATATATTTGATAAGATGCTTAATTGTTAACTTAACCCCGCGGAGTTTCGGGGTTTTGATATCGGGATTTTGTACCTGCTTTTAAAGAGTACCATATCCGCCTTATAGGCAATTACCTCTAGGTTAGCCGATATCGATCATTAGTATATGATCCTTAGAGCGTTGTCCATGATGTTACTAATTGTGCTTAGGCACAATTCATCTCACTAGTATAACTATAACGGCTGCATAAGTTATCAGTTTCCAGTAGCTCATTAGCTAAAAGAGATCACAGGAGTGATGACAGTACTCCACCCTCTGGGCTTTTTACCTGCGCTAATGTGAACCGTCTGCCATATAACTCGGGTACAAAAAGTGACTACACCATAAAAGCTAGTCTCCTTTTGTCGCCTTTCGTTTTTTTAATTAGTCTCTTCACAGGATATGCTATAACAAAAGGGAACAATTCATTCTTTATGAAATGATCAAAGGTGTCCTTACTCACCCGTAATAGGATACATCCCATGCTCGAATTTATTTGTAGAGTAGAATTATTTCTAAATATGTAACTATGTCGAAAGTGACTACATTTGTGTATATTAGGATATTCCAAACTTGCATCTGATTTCAGATTTTAATTTCAATGGAACAACATCTAATTAGAACACCTGTGCGGCACCTCGAATCTTGGTAAGAGCTAACAGACCATTTACGTTCCACACTGTGCTAAGAAACTTTCAAAACTCCACAGGTACTACTTTCTGAGTTCGCGCGATGCACATAGATCCTGTAGACTTTGGCCAGTTCCAGCCAGATCATCGACCTTACAATTTCCGGACAAGTTTAATACGGAAGTATCTTGAAGCTAATGTTGGTGGTGCTGATTCAATGGCATGTGTTCGATTAAAATATCCACTTAAATCTGAGTGATAGATATACTATATCGATATAAAAGATTTCGAGTTTACGGTCTTTATAATTTCCTGAATCTCACAAAATTAATTAGTATTGGGTCCGATTAAAAACCATTTGATCAACCATTTGGCCAGGACTGACAAAAAACTACATTCTTACGTATTGTCATATAAATCTTTATTAACGCCTTCAAAATAAGCTCATAAGCCAATAAAAATTTGACAAGGCGGTTTTGTAACAGGTTCAATACTTATGGTATGAGTCTAGCCTTGACAAACATATATGTATACACAAAACAAATATACCCAAAACTTTAAACAAAATATGATGAATCGTTCCACAAAAGAGGTTGAGGTCTGCTTCTTTAACTAGCATGCTAACATAATAATTTTCAAAACCTGTTTCTTTAACTTTTACGAGGATATCGTCGTAAACTGAAATGGATGGATGACTCGCATGTTCATTGGATACTTTCTGTCACTTTAATATTTGTGTTCGTGATATAGTAGACTCTCCTGGGGAAGGATGGTTCACCTTCTCACTTTAGTTCGCCTTCAAACGGATGTTCTTTGGCTACTCAGAATAAACTTGGTCTAAGACCGGAAGGCGTGAGTTACTTGAGCTTCGGCACATGACTGCATTCTCCATGCCAAATACACACTAAATAATATATGTGGAGACCATGAACTTGCAAAGTGTTCAGCAATCTCTTTGGGGTCGTAGATAGGGCCTTGTCTAGAGTGGATAAAATCAATTTTATGGTGTTTAGATGTGCCCGACAGAGCTTTTATATCCGACCAAACCTTTTTAGGACTTTTATGGTAGCTGTAAATTTTACAAACGATTGTCCTTTTGCATTGCATTTTTTAATTCCTTTCGAAAAGTGGCATTGGCTTTTTTGTATTGTATTAAGTTGTTAATTGTTCGGTTGTGTAACACATATAACATTTTAGACCAATACGGAAGCTTTGTGGAAAACTGTTTAGTATTAGTTTGGGGAATGGCTAAGTGTGCAGCTGAGAGTATAATAGATTTTATTGTGGATGCTTCCGCGTTTATGTTGCAAGATATAGCTTATTCCAGAATAAAAGAGGAGATAAGTGAACAATACTTAGCCCAATCAGCTTTCTCAGTTAAGAATTTTTCTCTCGGTTTAATGGTATGTAAACTGGGAGTAGACAGAGTGGTTACGATGGGGAAATGGTCACTATTATGTAAATCTTTTAATGTCAGGGACGAAAGTTTAGGCTTTGATCAACGACCTCAATCCACACCCGAATTATTCGTCGAGCCTGACCATCCACAATGGTTGACTCACAAACATTCTTTTATAAACACTAATACAGAATATACGCGACAAACTCTTCCATAATGAAAACAGCATAAAAATAATGTGAGTGCCAGGGCATACTGGTATAAAAGGCAATGAGATAGCAGATAAATATGCAAAAGGAAGTAGTAGTGAGCCGCTGGTGTTCTTTCCCCACTTTACTACTAAAGACATCAAAGAACATATAAAAAAATTTGAATAGGCCACACTACAAACACTTACATCCATATTCTTAACGGTGCCGATCAACCAAGCTGTCACCATTGCAACGCTCCCACCCAATCAGTCATTCACCTCATCGATCAGGGCATTCATCACTGCATTTACTAAGGAAATCAACCTTTGGGAATAAGAGACCTTCCGACCTTCTCAAAGCAACAAACAGCGATAACATCAGTGCCATTAATAAATTTCTTAAACTGTGTAACATCAAAGACATATAACACCACATACAACTAAATAACCTTACTAAATATTTTCTTTTCACNAAACTGTGTAACATCAAAGACATATAACACCACATACAACTAAATAACCTTACTAAATATTTTCTTTTCACCATAATCTTAGTATTAAGAGCCGAAGGCCCTGGTAGYCRGTGCTGATTCTTACMAGTGGATTAATTATTTATAATTAGTTCTCTTTTAAATAAATAAATACATGTGGAACAAACTTCACACGAACATAAAAGTCGATTTTATCCGTCTACATTTAAATTGACCGGTCCGAAGTCAAATTTGAACGAATGGTAAATCAATGGTGACATAAAATAATGTATTCCATAGTTATTGAGGAGAGGAATCAACGAAATATAGCAACTATTGGATAATGGGGACTAAATTTATTAATTTATGTCTAAAAATTTCTGGTATTCAAACTATCGAGAAATCATTGTAAGCTTAAATTTCGAAGAGAGAGCTTGTGATCCATGCTCAGAGAGATTTGAATTGGTTGAAAATTTATTCAAAGCTTAATTGCTTCAACATCTCTAAGATCTAGTAATTATTAAATCAATACCTGACTCTCCGACTCATCGTTAGTTAAACCGAGATTAAACCATTATTCTAACTAATTTTGTTGATATTACCTACAGCTTAGAGCTAAAAGCAAGCAAAATGTCATTTCCAGTACAATTATGTCTTGCAATACCACATGTTTCCTTCTTAATATGTCTATTTTTCTAGGAAATTATGCTGCGGTTGACCTAAATTAATGTCATTTTTGTAATATTTATATATACACATATATATATGTATATATATATATATCAACTGGAGCATCATTTCAGGGAAATTTGGACACCATTTACTCACAGTGCCCTATAGGACATTATGTATAAGATACATAGTTATGAGTTTGAATATATCATATAGAAGAGTCACCTTGATTAGACCTATAACCATACATACRTACATATCTACGTAAGCTCATATTAACGGCGTTGTAAAAAATCAACAACGGGGACAACCCCCGCAAAACCATGTATGTGTTCTGCTTTTACTGGTTATCAAGTACCTTTTTTATCTTCCCTGCTATATTGTTTTTTGTTTTTGTTGCTTCATCCTTTCTTGTCACAATTCCACATATTTTTTTGCGTGGCATTCCAAAAATTACGTTTCATCGCTTTTTCTGCGCTTGCAGCCCACCAGCTCTCTTACACATACACACGCGCAGAGCACTATTCATCTCCCAAAGCTGCTGTTGTCACGAGCTGTCAGGCCGAGTAGGACACAGCTGTGTCAAATGCTGTTATGCTTTTTGTCGCGTACACATAAGCACTCGTACTATATCCTCACAACCGAGCGAATATAATCCTGTTTTACAAGTGCGCTGGGAATTATGCGATTGTATGCCTTGTTTACTTATTAAATTTATGTATAAATGTAAGTATGTCGTAGATCTGTATGGGTTATACCATGTTTATATAAATTATTGTTTTAATTTTGTGTGTTCTCCTTAAATTAATATTAATGAGTACATAGATATGTACAAGTACTGCATAAATCAATATGAGCTGTCTTCGATTTACTCAATCTTTGAGAGTAGTGAATCGAATAAACAACTGGTATAAATTGTAAATATAAAATAGCTAGCGATTATACCATAAGACTGAGCGGTTCACAACACGTTTCTTTACTTGAATTCAATTTATTTAACAAGCGCTCCCACGTCCTCAAGCATAGCGTGTAAAGAAGTTGCGAGTCGAAGGCAACTATAAAACTTAAAAATATCTCACGTCTCTGGGAGAGTTTTTATACTTGTGATTCTCTTAAATTCGACCTAAGCTGCTTTTTTTATCGTAATCATCATCTGCCAAATGTCTTTTGACGGCCCCAATTGACGGATGTCACGTTCTCAGGTATATAGTTAAGTTTCGTAAAGAAGTCAGTGTTAATATGATGAACACGATTTCCTAGTATCTTCCATGCTACCTAAATGCAACATCCTTTGGACATTTCTACCATTTTCGGACTAGTCTGGTAACAAAACGCTTAAGGTCAAGCCATTAAGCACCAAAGATTTTTTGTCGATTCAATCGGAAACGCATCTTATCCGAACACAAGTTCATTCTACTTTTCGGAATGGATTTATTGCACTGGATTTGTGAGGAATTTTATCGTAGTGTGGTAACCTAAAAACAGGCTATTTATTTATACATTCCATATGAATACATAGTAAAACTTTTGATAGAAACAATTGAATATTATACCACTTACAAGCGATCTCTGAAGGCGCCAAAAGAAAAGGTTCTCCACTACTGCAATGATTCTGGCTTTCGCTGTGAATGAAACCTTAAACGAATTTTCTTGTAGAAGATATTGGCCAATGACCTAAGATCGACAAACAAATCAAAAAAATTCGAGTTTTCCCAAAATTTTTACTATCTTGTCTTTACTCAAGCCGCCTGCCATCAAATTCCCGCCGACTTTCCCCGATTTATCGCTTCTCGAAAAGCTTGCCGTCGAGCTTCTTAAATCTGGGGTAGCGGTTCTTTCACTACCTTTAATCGGGGCGATTTCGTTGCCCTAAACGCAGAACTCCTACTCGGTAAGGATATGAGTATCGGCTTTAACCTTCAGTTTTCATTGATTTCATTCTAGCGTTATTTGTTTCGTTGCTTTTATTTCTTTGTCCATGTTCTTTGGGTCCTCGCTCAGACCATACTACATACCAGCTACTCCAGCTCAACGACGTTTGCTAAGACCAGCCAGAGTTTTAGGGGGACGGTTGGGAGGCAGTTGCGAATAAAGCCTTCAACCGTTTCTGATGGATGTCAGTTCTCAAATTAATCCTAACAAAACTAATCCTGCTCAAATTTCAATTTGAAACGTACAACAGTCGGCACGGACCGAAATCACCTGAGCAACATTTTAATTTATTAGATGCTTCCAACATCTGCTATGCAGCATGTTACACGCATGTTTTCTTAAATTGAATTCTTAAGAGATATATAGACACATATAAAATCTGTCGTTAATTGTTCTTTGAGCCGGAGACACTCTAAAAGTGATCGATGGACAGACAATTCACAACAAACACGATACATATACTCAGTTATTCACTGGTCCATCTATTCTCTGGATTTTCCGCAGCACAACAACACAACAACACACTTTCACTTGACTCGCTGCAGAGCTAGCGCCCTCAATGATTGAGTGTCATTTTCCTTTGAACAAACCAGTGTACCAGCCAGTGGAGACACTTCTGCCCTAAACAAATGTCCTTTTGAGCTCGGCAATAACTACGAGACGGCACATACATCCATACAATCACTTACAAGTATGACAGCGTCGTGCTTGACCTGCAATACATACAAACCGGGCGATGCATTGTGTTCAAAGAGGCGGGTGGGTGAAGCGGCTCGCAGGGGGTCTCAGCTGGTTCAATGTGAACGACGGTTGTAGAAGTAATTGATTTCGTTACTCAATGAGTGCTTGAGCGAAAGTACAATGGTGAGCCGATAAGGTAAATACACCTAAGAGGGTAGATATATTATATGTATGTATGAGGGTTGGAACTTATATATAGTGCATACACCTATACATATATATATATATGTAAGCATACCTGCATGTGTGTGTGCTGTCATTTGTATTTTTAGAAGCACTTCAAGTTGCTCGAAAGTCGGGCAAGTCGCCAATGTTTTACTTGTCCATATGCCTACACCACATATACACATCTATACACACACACGTGCATTCAAGCAAACTTACATAGTTGATAGTTTATTGCAGGCTTTTGTTATCACCACAGAGCACAGCCGAAGCTGCTGTTTTTTGTCTCAATGTGTGTGCGTGTGTTTGTGTGTGTGTGAGCCGTTGAAAGAAGACACAATAACAAGTGCCATCGAGTCTCGAGGAGTACATGTGCCAAGCGAACCGGTTGATTGATCTTATAGTGAATGTGAACAAACAAGGCGCTTACACATGTTCACACATACACACCCACACGGAGACACACATACATGCGAGTGCATTAAAAGCACAGAGAAATAACTCTTACTTTCACTCGAGCCCCTCATGCTTTGTTTTAGTGCTGGCGAAGTTTGTTTTATAAATATGCCGCATGAATATAGCTGTGTGTGTATGTGTTTGCATGCATGTGTGCGTAATTGAACTAGATTTGCTTGCTGCATATCGGTAGTTTTCGTACTTATCAATATCGCCTGAATGTCGCCCCCTTGCAACTACTTGCCAGCCCTCATCCCGACCATGCTTCATTAAAATGTGTCAATCAAGCACATCCATATACTTATTTATCATAAGAAACACACACAGTAGTGTCTTCTAATGAGAATGGACCTGAAAAAAATTTTGCTTGGTGAAAAACTGCTTTTTGGGTAGTTTGGGAAAATTCTGGTGCAGTTTTGAATATATTTTTGCAATGTTTTGAAGTTAAACTTGTCTAAATATCTTTAATCATGTGAACCTGTATTCGAAAAAGTTTTGAGGACACAGTGCTAAATTTTGAAAATATATAAAATATTAAAAATTTAAATGAATATTTAAAAAAATAAAATTTTTTAACTTCATATATTTTACCTTGTATTCTTATAATATGTATATATATTATAAGTATACCCTAAAACAGTAATATTGACCAATTCTCAAAAAACGCCCTTTTATGTATGGTCATCCTTGGGGCGCCTCTTAGTTGCTTATAAATCTAATACAGCTTAGTGGAATGTATCATCTAAAGTACATTAGCTTAATAAGCAGTTCCATTTACCACAAAGACAGAACAGGAAGATCATACAAAAAGAAACTGGACTTGCAAGAATGCATAGAGAGCGACCTTCAAACCCTTGAAAAATGCAGAGAGACATCAATCACATAAAGTGTCGAGGTTTTCAAGATGCGTGTTATATAGTGAACTGTTCCAACCGAAAATTTCGTTCAAAAACATTTCCTTCGGCAATGACAAATCAAGTGTGGTGAATGTATTTTAAAATTAGTCACTTTACAGTTTTAAATATTCACGTTCGATATTCGAAGGAAGTTCATCAACCGTCCCTAGCTTGTTGGACCATGGACTTGACGTAGCCCCAAAGGAAATAGTCTAACGATGTCAATTCGTATGACCGAGACGGCAAATTAATTGGACCATTTTTTAGGATAACACGTTTACCAAACTTGGTTTTCAATAAATCGACAGACATTTCCTGTGTGGCTTATGGCGCCGTCCTGTTAAAACCACATACTGTACAAGTTTATTTCATCCAAAACGGGCCAAAAATAGTCGGTGATCATTGAGCGGTAGCAATTCCCATTCACAGTAACGTGTCGGTCTTGACCATCACGAAAAAAGTACGGCCCATAAACCGGGTCATACCGTAATTTTTTTGCGATGCAAAGGTGACTCATGGCGTACATGTGGATTTCTGCCTGACCAAAATCGCATATTGACGAAGCCGTTCAATCAGAATTGAGCCTCATCGCTGAAGATGATTTTTTAATGAAAATTCGTAGTCAATTTTAATAATTTCGACTCGTTGTTCGACCGTATATCTTTCTATGATGAAAAGACAATTCTTATTGAAGAGATATTTAAAAAGGATAGAGAAAAGCATGACGTCGTTTGCTTTCCCTTTCGGTGTACTTTTATAGCGTCCCTATTTAAAAACCCGTTACGTCAAGAAACAGACGAGCTTTCGAGTAAACCAGACGATCTGTTACTCTAACATGCCCTGAAAACTTCCTTTTTTTCTACAAAACTCTTTCTACTACAACTAAATCCGCTGGTATGACATTTCAGGCCGAATTTACAATTTACAAGATTGTATACAGTCTGTGATATTAGGCAATGTCAAGAGACCTAGATTATAATAATATTTTTCAACTTACAGTGACTGCAATAGATATCGTTCCCATGAGACAACAACACAACAAAAGTACCTTTAAAATATGATTAACTTCAGGCTCTTAGTAATTTAGTGAGCACATGCGGTAATAAGCCGAAGATCTCTGAAATTTTATAAAGATATTTTTATTATAATACAATTCTAATACTCAGAATAGATGATAGCTTATAATCTGTATAAAAAGTACTGCTATAATGCAAAAAATATAGGAATTCCTTTGACTACATTTCTTTTTTGTACTTTTCCTAGTTTTTCAAAGCTTCTAAGGATGCTTTTAAAAATTAAAAATTTATATATTTTCTTTATTAAAATTACTTTAGCTAATTCCATAACTAATAATGGATTTGTCAGAACTTAAATCTCGTCACTAAAACCTTTAATCAGAGAATTCAATTGAACCTGCTTTTCGTCATCGCTAAAGATTTTGCTTTCTTCTTCTTCTTGATTGGCGTAGACACCGCTTACGCGATTATAGCCGAGTTAACAACAGCGCGCCAGTCGTTTCTTCTTTTCGCTACGTGGCGCCAATTAGATATTCCAAGTGAAGCCAGGTCCTTCTCCACTTGGTCCTTCCAACGGAGTGGAGGTCTTCCTCTTCCTCTGCTTCCCCCGGCGGGTTTTGATGAAAGATTTTGCTTCACATATTCCAAAAACGACACATAACCACACTCAGAAACGATTGCCGCCAACCAGTACAAAAATCGTGGAATAAAGGGGTCTTTCTACGCCGCAGGACATTGTCGGGTCACTTGGAGGCTTGTTATAAGCCTCGGCCTCGGTATGGCCTTCAGTGCCTTCAGAGAATTTTGTTTTTTTTCGGTTTAGTCTCATTTTTGAAGCGCCATTCGCTAAATTATTGGTCAGTTTCGACGTCTCCCCACCAGTAATGTTACGTTTCATGAATGTAGCGTTCTCAGCTACGACAAGCATTTCTTTTGTGATCTTTACTGAACGACATTTTTACAAAGTACTCAAGTTTTTTTCAACGAGTCTATTATAGAAATGCTTCATACTTTTAACCATAATGTGTTGACTTGACCCACAAGAGGTGTCAAGAGCTTGTGATATCACTCTAATGCCAACTCTCAAATGTCCAATGTTATCGCGGTTAAAAGAGGTGCATGGACAGCTCGTACGAGGCAAGTTTTCGACTACTTCACGACTTTCGCATGCTTTTTGCCAGTCAAATACTTCATGATAAAGGAGGCTCTCCAAAACAATTCTGCAAAATTTAGCCAAATTTGGTTTGATAGACCGGGTTTGGTCCTTTGCGATACCAGATAGAATTCAGTTCCTCGATCCAACAAAAGTAATCATCTTTTAGGATGTAGCTTAAGCAAGCGAACACTCTAATTTTCTCCACTGTTCGCAACTATACTGCATTGTATTTGTTTGTGTATCGAATCGTTCAGCTTGTATTGGAAGTTTAAAGTAAAATCAAACACTAATCAAACATAAAAAATGTATGTCAAGCTGTTAACCAATAAAACCACATGTTTATGTACATACATATGTACAAGTATACACATATGTGTATGTATGTAAGTTATATAAGTACTTACCACAAGCTCGTCGCAGCGAGTTGTCACAGTAACAAGTGCATTGTCCCCGCATGAGTACGCTTTTGATGCGGTTGTCGGAACCAACTCGACATCTTTAGTGAAAGTCAATTTCAGCGGAAACACCAACACACTCACCAATATTTCAACATTAGGTCCTGCCATTTTTAAATAGGGGTCGAGCGGTGCTTGAGTAAAGAGTTTGGTAAAGAAATTTGTGGTTTCGAATAGGTTTTGAATATATTTGAGTCAGATCCTGCAGAATCTTAAGTCGACGAGAATATTATATGGACATTAATGATAGCATTTCATGGACTAAATAATATCGACAGAAAATTATTATTTTTATATATGGAGCTGCACGCAAGAGGGAATGGAACAGATATCTTCGCGTACACGATAGATTATGGTTAACACATTTTCACAAGCAACTTTTTTTTTCTCATAATAACAGCGAGGGAGAGAGAGAGAGAGAAAGTGTGTGGTCATTTCTTTTTCTGCCAAATTTTTTTAAATATACTTCAAACACAAAATAATATCTCGTTATATCGATATTGTCTGAAATATTTTTTTTAAACAAAGTTGCCACGTGTTAAAAAAATTAATTAAATCCTTAGCTCAGTTTGGCATATAACACGAAAAAAAACTAATAATGTGCCAAAGATGTCAATAAGACATTTTACTCTAACAATGTAAAAAAGAGTTGCCACCTTACCTGAAAGAGAGAGACGTTTCCTTTTCTCATAACATTTTGGAAATACTTCCAAACCCATATATCCTTTGAACAAGGTTGCCACCTGTTAAAAAATTAATCAAATATATTCCTCAGTTTGTTGTATAACACGAAAAAAACCAGTCATATGCCAAAGAATTAGCTCAAGTGAAAGAGAGAGATCCATATTTCCTTTTCTCTCAACAGTTTTTAAATACGGCCAAACCCAGAGTAATATCTCACTGAGAGAAACTAGGTCATGCAATGATGCCACCTGTTAAAGAATTAATTAAATATATGCATATGTATTTCTGTTTGATATATAATACTCTAGACTTACTTTCGTTACTAATTTATGACAGAGTTGCCACCTTACCTAAAATACAATATACATTTTACAACATCGTGCCACATAATAACAAAAATAACAAGCGAAGAGCTAATAAATAAGAAGCTTAATACATTTTAACAAAAATTTAACAGCGTCGCCACATTTTCTATTAAATTTTCCGTTGCTAAAAACATAGAAATGAATTCGGAAATTATGAACGAGTCTAATAATGATTTTCAGTATATTATTATGTGTATATTTGTCTATATGTACTTATATATGTATATCCGACAACTAGTGTATTTGAAATCCACTTAGCTGGCATCTCAAAACTTCACTTCACTTGACTTGATGGCACTCAGTCAATTCAAGTCAAGTTTACTTGCCACACAAATCGCATGCCAACGTGCCAACTACCATGCGTGACACACTTCAGTAATTGGCCTAGCTGTATGTGGAGCGTAAGCGATTTTCTTTGATTTTTTTCGCGAAACAATTTCAAAATTTTCCCCATTTCATTCGTGCGTGTGTCGAGTGTGTCGCTTGTTTATTGCATCGGAAACGGACGATCAGTAAACATTTCCGTTGATTAAAATATTTGCGGAATTCGGGGGAGAAGGTTCCATTACAGCAACCGCAAGGTTGATGAGAAATTCCATGGCGAAACTAAGTGATTTAAAGACAGCAAAGAACTTAGACATATGCCTTAAAAATTTAAGAGACGAATATTTCAATTTAGTAACCTCTGAACTTTGATTGTTTATTGTTTTAAAAAAGTTGAAAAATAATAGAAATCTGGAATTAGATATCGCCTAAAGAATGAATGAGACTCACCTAGCTGTATGGCAGTCGAGATATTTCAGCCTAAACACTTGCAAAGATTTACAATGGTGAGGAAACTGCTAAGTTGATTCTACCTCACATTTTTAGCCTTACCAACTCTAGTAAACTTACGCCGGCAGATCCAGATCGTTCTCTTTTCGATGTAAGCGAAACGAAGGTGCCATCTCTTGTGAGCTTATCAGCTAAACAGTTTCTAGCGATTCCGTTATGGCCAAGAATTCAAATGAGTCTGATAATAAAGTGCATTAATGCTATTGATTCTGAAGATAAGCAAACCTTGGCAAACTTTGAATGCATTGTGGACGAACTCAACAGAGACTACGCTTCGAAACAACACACATACTGCTGCCGTATTAGCAACTTGAAAGATACTGCAGAGACCCATTAACCTAAAATTAAGCTCGCAATCTCATTGTATAAATATCTCCTCTGAACTTAGTCCTAATCGCAACAAAGCTCATTACGCATCTTCTTCAGCGACTTCATCCCACACGCATGCCCCTTGCCGGTATGTGATCAGATAAAGATCAGTGATAAAGTTGGAGAAGAAAAGAGTTTCAAAATGTCCATGTCTAGATTCTTCCATATAGCCAACCTCCCTAACTCATAGAGCGACCTTTGCAGCAATGTCCCTCCTGGCTATATCTACGAGGGCTATGTGTGGAATGCCAATGCCTGTCATAGCTGATATTGTCCTTGGTGCGGCTCTTTGAATAAGTTTAAATTCTCGCAGAGCATTGCTTTATCGAGCGCCGTCCATCAAACGAGTGCTTCATAAAAAGTTTATTGACGTGACTACGTTTTCGTTCAGCTCTCTCACAAATGCTTATGCTTCCTGAAAACTTCCTATTGAAAATAAGCTTCATGTACTTCACGCTGTCCATAGGTTAAAACCGTGAGCCTCTCTCTGAGGGGAGAGGACGTCTTTACAGTCAACTAACTACGTTCGAGAATATCACAAGACGGAAGAAATTTTAATAAAAATTTTTGATTTTAAAATAAATATACTTTTATTATCATTAAGCTATAATTTTTACAAGTGAACCAATATGAGTTCGATTCAAACCAAAATAAAACAAATTCGTTTATTAACCTTCGATCGGATTTTTTATATAAGTATACTATAAACCCTTTCATTAAGTCCATTAACCGTTTGGAATCAGCATAGAAGATAAAACCTTAAAAGATAACCTCAAATTTTACACAAAAGTTACAAACATCGACTTATAGTATCGGATGCTATAAGTATCCTCTGCTTTTCAGGTAATCTCGAGGTGGTCACTACAAATTAACTTTATAGGCAAGTATTTAAGAAAGGTTAATATCTTCATTCTCTTGGTCATTCTCCAGTTACCAGTCGAAATACTCAAACGTGTCATGGAAAATCGGATTCAAAGGATGGGGCATCTGATACGAATCTGCGGCCAACATTTGAAAGAGATAATCTTCAAAAAAGTAATACCAAAGAATGTTCTTAAGTTAGAAAAATCTGTGTTATTTCTTAAAAAAAAAAAGTAGGGAAAGAGCGGATTCCGGCAGTTAGGTATTTTTGTAACCGACAGTTAGGGTCGTGTTTGGATAGTAGTGGTACTAGACTATGAATAGTAGCTATTAGTTTTGAAGATTCGGATAGGAGTTTTTGTTCACATATGTATAAAACGTTCATTAAAAGAGTTCATCTTGGATTGGCCAACACGGCCAACAGAATTTTCTCATATTTTGCTGCTAAAAATTTTCTCACCTTGATCTCAAGAATTTAATACAATTATATATTAATCCTTGCCGTAACATAACCTAACCCAACTTTATACGTGTTAATGCTTAGCATTAAGCAGCAACACAGATTTCATAAATCACGCTGCAACAATAAAGTCATAACTGATGCGCATATTCTTTACTACACTATCAACTTTTTATTTGCTTTTCTACAGCTGAGTTTTATACTCGTGTATGTGTGCGAAGAAGCAGCAAAGACGTTCTCGCCTTAACAACTTTTTTGTCATCCAATATCGATTATCAACTTAAGTAGATTTTTCTGAAATTTCATTAGGCGAATGATATGAGCATTTTGCAGCTGATATTATCCTGCACTGGTGGTGGGTATGCAGAGTACTTGTATTCCGACATTGACGAGCGATGACGAACGGAAATCGCTGCTAATGCAAAGCTTTGAAAAGCGACGATATCCGCTGCGCTCCAAACACGAACTGGCAAGCACTTGCCAATCACCCACCCACATTCAGGTCATGCAAATTGACGACTGGCAGCCGGCGAGTGGCTACAGACAACGACACAGCGCTTCCTTTGTTTCTTTCGGATTTCTTTACTGTAAGCTGATGATTATAAGCGCAAGGAGTTCGCCTTTGACGGCTTGCCGTACGCTTTGTTGGGAGGACGTGTTTTTGACGGGAGGACGCAAAGGATAATGTTGCTGCTGATGATATTGATGAGTCGTATTATCCGCATAATGTTGCCTGCGGTCCAGCCAATTGTCGAATCATCCATATTGATGGATTTACGCAATACCGCCGCCAAGGGCTACAGCTTTTTATTGGCGTTCGGCAAATGTTCAGAATGATTTTGCTTTGGCAATATAATTACCGCTAATAAATTTTGCTGACTTGCAACAAAAAGCAATCGCAAGCGTCTCACTACTCATACGCATTTGACTACACTTTCATTGCAACTATGCAAGAGTATTCGTGCTCCCTCACACTCCTTGTGTTCGCTGTGTCTATTTGGTTGTGCGCTTCTATCACTCATTCACACAACAGCTCATCCGGCGCCGACTTTGCCTCATCAGCTTAGCAGCAGCTATAAATTAGCGGTTTGAAGGATTTTGCGTAGCGTCCAATGAACAATGACCGTGGCGTTACTTAGTATGAAGCTTTATTGGGGTGGTACATAAGTAGAGAAATATAACATCTATAACAGATTTTCTCAATCTCCGTACTCAAAGTGTTATGGTCGAAGATAGGTAACAACTAGAAAGCGTGTATCTACATTAGGATGGCACTTAAGTGGAGAAGACAAATTTTTACAATAGATTGTCTCAATCTATTGAGAGTATGATATTTGAAGAGCATTATTTGATATGAATTTTGGAATGTACAAGTTAAGGCAGGTCTTACAGACAGTTCACAGATGGGGAGATACTCGAAAATCTAGGAAAACCGGCGGTTTATTGCTCAACACAGTTTCTTCTAGCTCGGCACAACTAATCCGGTGAAGCTTCAATTTCTTTAACACGGTTAAAAATACCGTTTTCTTGAAGACTTGAGGTCCGCAACGATGTTTTCATTTTCCTCATTCTCATTCAACTAAAGTTTTTGTTCGGCATGTAAAAAATACGTCGGATGGACAGAAGTTCGTGGATTAATTCGACCATCTTGGCGATGTTGATGGCGGAGCTGATATATTGTCATCGTGAAAGAGCACTTCATTCTTCACAAAAAGAAGCCGTTTCGAATCATACCACAGAAGCGGAGCCCAGTGACCGTTTTAACCTTCTCTAAATAGACGATGTAGATCACACCTTGTAAATGATAGGCAAAGGTGACCATCTCTTTTCAGACCGATAAGAAAGTTTTTATGTGCTGAGGTTAAATACACATCGGAGCACCATCATATAATATATAATTTCTCGAAATTTATCAAACAAATTTATCGATTTAACCAGCAAAACCCAAAAAAATTATTTATTTGAGATTTTCGTCGGACCATCCTAGCCCACAAACATACATTGGGTAGTGTTCTTGTCGCAATGGTGTTCGCGCTTCTATTCGTTGTAGCTTACGCAACACGCCGCGCTCAGTAAATTGAAAACGTTTTAAAACTTTTATAAGCTGCTTAGCGAAATGGTCCGTCAACCAAATTACCGCTAAATGACTTTCCGATAACAAAGACGCACAAACACACGCAAATGGAGATACATTAGGCGGTGAGATATGTGTGTGTGAGCATATTGGAGAAATATAATCAACATAATCGGCTCAAATCACTTTTCTTTGTTATTCTCCGTGTTATTGTTTGACGACTTAAATGATTGCGGTGTTAAGTAAATGCAGTCAATTCATTGTGCTAATTGAGATGCACTCAAAGGGTTAAAGAAATTGAATGCCACGATTGTGGTCTCGGATAATTTTAGTCTCACACTTTTGATCTCTGATAAACAAAACACAAGTTTTGAACCAAGAGCATTGTTAGGTTCTTCTCCATGTTAGATTTATATTTGGTACTCGAAAAGGTTTTTTCGTATTTCTAATCAAACTTCAACTTATATATTTATACTAATAGATAAGTAAACAAATATGTACGATTTTCGTCGACCAATTTTGCCATTTTTCCGCTAGACATTTTTTCATAAGTGTAAATCGTCCTGCACGAAGTGATACAGCATCGTCTCCGTAAACCTATCAAATTTCATTGGTGGCTTGCGTGGTCTTGTTCCCTTTTTATACAAAACTTTCAAGTTATATCGAATTTCTTCATTATTTTCATTCATTTTTGAACAGCTGTAACTTTTTTCAATTTCCTCGAATTTAATTCTTTTTTTATTAAATAAAGCTTAAAATCTCCCCTTTCCAACACTATATGCTATGACACAATGTGGTTGGTGGCACTGGAGATATACGACTGCAACGACGTTTATTGACAAAATACCAAAAGACTTTCTCGACTACCAATAGGCTTGTTTACCTAACGGATGTTTGTATCGCTTAAAATTAATCGAGATACATATAAGGTTATATATATAAGTAATAAGTATGATATCTTAATGGAACTAAGCAGACGTGTACCCTTACAAAAATGTGAAAACTAAAGATGAATATGGGGCTAATGAAAAGTTTGATTTTTGACTAAGTATCGACTCTACAAAAAATTTATTTTTTTGTGACAAAAATTTACACTTCATAATGGCTGTAGACTATATTTTCGAAAACCCTATTTCATCTATTATTATCTGAAAAATATCATGAATTGAGTGAAATTGTCAGGGGGATCAACCCAGCCGTATCGATGAAATCACCCTCCACTACTATGAAAACAGCGTTAAGAGAAAGCGTGTTTAAAGTTTTTTAAATCGATTAAAATTCTCACCTCCGAAATTATTTGCTAGGTCAACTTTAAATTTTAATTATTCTCGTAAACATATGTACATTCGATATAAGTGTCAACAAATCTACTTTTCGATATTCACAAGGTTATAAATATTACGATAATATTATATTATAATAATATTACGATATATATTTCGATAAAAGACATATATCGAACTTATTCGTCTGTTTAGAGTAACATTTTAGCATGGTCGCATATATGAATATCTTCCAAACTCAAAAGAAAGCAGCTGATAAAACTTTGAGATGCTCTTATCACTTAAAAATACATATAGTACATCATACGATCAAGTGATATTAGTAAAGAGCACTACTTAGCTTTGACCTTTGACCAATTCAACGTACTCAGCTCTGACTAACAAGTCTTTTAGTAAATTAACTGCAGTATAGGTACGTTGTTGCCCTTTATATTTCGGGATTCGAGAGAAAAAAAAAACAAATTTTGATAATCAAAAATCTCTGTGTTGTTTTTCAAAATATTCCCCATTAAGATCTACAAACTTTTCCATGCCTTAGAATCAATTGTGAAAGCAAGTTTACCACTCTGATTGAAGATCTCCAAAACACGCCTTTTAATCACATCAACCGCATCTTCATTTATCGAGAGAAGTTGACCTCTTAGTATAGAGAGAATGAAAAGAAGTCATTCGGTGCCCAGTCAGTACGATGGTATACGGTGAATTACTCATCACATCGATGTTTTGAGTGCTCAAAAATGCAGTTCTTTTAATCGAAAAGCTCGCAATATCGTTTTCCTCATTTCTTGAAAGACAACAAGCAAGCAAATGATTATGATGATGTTTCAGTGGTATGCCCACGACAAATAATGTGAAATTTTTTAACTCCATTTTTTAGTCGAGAAGAATTATGGAAGTCACTGTAAACAGCAGAAAAAGCGCTCGTTGGTTAAAACATTCTGAGTAAACAAAAAATAGCTTAACTTCGATTGGACTGAAATTATAATACCATTCACATTCTGTATGGCAGAAATGGCTATAAAAACATCTCTATCTTCATTTTGATCGGTCAGTTTAAATAGCAGTCATATGCCATATCGATCCAATCTACACAATATATTCGGAGACTACAACGATGCCCTTGGCAAATATGCATACTACATTTGTGCAGATATCTTGTCCAATTAGAAAGTTTTCCGTACAAGGGCTTCAGTCTGATTAGTCGGCTTGTACGGCAGTTATATGCTATAGTTGTCGGATATCGGCCGTTACGACATGAGGAGCTGCTTTTTGAGAAAAGAACATGCACAGGCAGACATATTTACTGATAGACATAGAAAAGATATACGATCCAATAACGAGTCAAATTTATTAAAAATTTCGCAGTCAGTGGCCTCAACTTTAAAAGCGCTACGCCCAATTTATGGTCGTCATAATCATCCTGTCAGATCATTGAAAAATCATCTTCAGCGATGAGGCTCATTTCTGACTGAACAACTTCGTTAATATGAAAAATACGCGATATTAGTAAGGCAGCAATCCAGACATAC
The DNA here is from genome assembly GCF_001853355.1 of Bactrocera latifrons. Taxonomy (NCBI): domain Eukaryota; kingdom Metazoa; phylum Arthropoda; class Insecta; order Diptera; family Tephritidae; genus Bactrocera; species Bactrocera latifrons. Next base: position 261,973 of record NW_017536086.1, on the reverse strand, counting down.
TCGATGTTGATATTTGATGATGATATGGACTTGGACAATGGACAGAACAGCATCACAAACCAAGTTTGGTCAACGTGTTATCTCACGAAATGGCTCAGACAATTGGCCGCATCGGTTGTGCGATTTAACGCCATTAGACTATTTTCTGTGGGACTACGTCAAATCTATGGTCTATGCCAAGAAGCCAGTCTTTAAGATAACACCCATAAAAGATATTAAATATGGAGACCCTTTTATTCGGTAGATGGAGGACCAAAAATCGTAGATAGTAATTTAAACCATTTCTTTGTTAGAAGCCAGAGTTAAACAAAAGAAGCAATCTATCTCTTCTGGAGCTAATTGAAATGAGAGCTGTAACGTCTTGAATGAAAGAAAAAAAAAATGCAGCTCAAGCGGAACAAAAGAACCGCTCTCTCCATTTTACCCAAAACAAAACTGACAGTTGTGATCTTACATGCCACATATATAAATACATTTTACATCTCATTAACCTGACATGACTAACGACAACGGAATATACACACTGCTACAAGCAGACTACCGTTATGTGGCACTAATAAACATTTTCAAATTGTATGTTTTCCATAATTTCACATAATTTACATGCATCATTTAATTAATGCGTCTTTGAGGAAGACACGGTAGACGCAACACAATACCACTGAAATGGGACGACGTTAAAGAAATATATATTCTGTAATATGTATGTGTATGTATCTTTATGTTTCAGCGTAAATATTTATGGTAAGGTACGCGTTGTCCTTTGTCAACATTTTATACGCTCGAAATGTGTTTGCATAAAAATTGACACAACAGAAGCTACCGACACATACATTCAGGCGGCTTATGCTCGTGTCTAAACACAGACAGACGGATCAAATGGCAGACATTCAATTTGTCATGTGTTAGAAGCGTTTCAAATAATGTGGGCGAGTGAAGAAAATTTTTATTTACCAGCGATTGCGGTAGCGTCTCAGCCATAAAATGTCTGCGAATCGAACCCTAAAAATAGGCAAAGACTTGCGTATGTGTATCACTGTGTATCAGTGCATATGTGTGCGACCACAATACGAAACAGAACCGAGGTAAAAGCATGAAAAGGAAATTTAAGCATATCAGGCTGCCACACATACACATGAAAAGACACATACACACACCCCAACACACCCTCTCGCATAAAACATGCCACATATTTGCCTCGTTTGCTTATTTGCATATGCCACTAGTGTATATTGATATTAATAAGCTGTCACAGCTGGCATTTATAAACGGAGTTGCGTGCTAAGATATGCGCCTAAAACGCGCCAACAAAAGGAAATCTAACCCAATTTGCCGCCAAGACCTTTAACCCTTAGCGAATTTGTTAACACAAATTGTGTATGTGTGTGTGTGTGTGTCTATGCATCGATTACAAATAAAATGTTAATGTGCGCTCGAAAAAAAAATGGAAATTATAAGTCACAACAACAACAATGAACCTCCATAAGCATTCTCGGCATGTAAGTGTCATAATTTATTGCGTTGCATAATTAGAGGCGTTGCGACCCAATAAACGTTGAAGTTGTGTCAAGCAATGCTTTTAGCTTTCAGTTACCCATTTCGCTTCAGTTTGCTTCATTTTGCTACCCTTCATTTCGCACGGCCATACCTTTTCCGGTTCTTCTTGTGTGTTTGGCGCTTGATATGAGTAATATTTGCTTTTGTTTTTGCATGTTCAATGGTTAGCCTTTGACCAACGGTTCATTTGTCCGCTTTAAAAGCGCTTAGATTAATAGCTCTGTGTGTATGTATGTGCATTTCCATACTCTTGTACTAATGGGTAAATGTATTGGTTGGCCTGCGGGCATTTGTCTCATCCGGTGCGGCTTAGTGCTTTGAGAGCTTGTGGCGCATTTCCTAATTAACCATATTCCGGTTGATGTTCAAACTCAAGCAGAAATGTTAACACTTGCTTTAGAAGGCTTAAACGTAATGGGGCGCTATTACATACATACTTTTAAATATATACTAGACATGCATATGTATGTTTGTATTCATTCTTGAATAACATTGTACATGAAAAGTAAGAAACAAGTACAGTACAGTTATTACAAGTAACTTTTAAATAAAATTAAAGTTATAATTTTTATATCCAAAACAAAAGTGAACTGAAACTAAACCTTACAACTAAAACCTTAAAACTTAAAACTTAAAACTTAAAACTTAAAACTTAAAACCAAAAACTACTTACTTATGTTTACATCAAAATTATACTTCAATCAAATTAATATTAAAATGTGTAATTAAATGTAAATTAAACTTAAATTAAAATAAATATTTACATAAAAAATTTACGATTAATTAATATTCAAATTGAAATACAAATTAAAATTATTATCAAAATAAAAATTAAACTGAATGAAATTAAATTTGATAACAATTTTAGAGAATTAAAAAAAAATTCAAGTTAAAACTAAATTGTTAACTTAAATTTAGACAAAATTTTAACTAATTATTTTTCAAATAATGTAAATACTTTTATACAAAATTTCGTAAATTTAAAATAAAATGAAATTTTTTTATCCTCAGCCACTACTTTCAGTGCATGCACACATACATATACATATAAAGTATTCCGTTGCTTGTAGTCAAATTAGCATTGTAAGTAATCACTTCCCTTTTATCTGCTTCCCTATGGCAGTCGTTTAATTATGATTGAGTTGATTTCATTTCAGCTTTGCCTTTACCTGCTGTTATATACTTTTGTTGGGATATAGACACAGATTAAATGGGCATTTACAACAGTTTCATCCCTAATTCTGCTTTATGGCAATCCTGTTAAGTATTTCCTGAGCGCACACACCTTTTTTTCTGTTCGCATATTTTTCAGTTTTTTCTGCACACTGCTTTCGTTCATTTACATTGTTATTAAAGCTCTTTTTTTTTACATTTTCAAAGTAATAATTAAACAAGTAAGGAAGCACTACTATGTTCAGATGTAACCGAGCATTTCATATTCTTGCAAATTTACAGGAACAAAACAAGGGAAAAGACCAAATCATGCAAAAAAAACCGTGAAATCAAGATCGACGCATACCCTTACCGCTACGCCGCTTTGTCTAAATTTGGCATCACCGCAAAACTAATACGCTTGTGTAAACTGACGATGAGCAGCACCAAAGGCTACGTCAGGGTCGAAAAGAACCTCTCCGAGTCATTCGATACCAGGCGAGATTTCAGACAAGGAGACTCCCTATCGGGTGACTTCTTCAATCTATTGGTGATGGAAATAACACGAACTGCATAGCTTAATAGATATGAGACAATCTTCTATAAGAGTGTACAACTGCTGGCGTATACCGGAGACATCCATATCATTGGCCTCAACAACTGTACTTTTAGTTCTTCTTTCTCCAGACTGGATGAGGAAGCGAAACGTACATATGTGTCTATCTTGGAGCCAGTATTAACACAAACAATAATATTAGCTTTGAAATCCAAGGCAGATTCACTCTTCCTAACAGGTGCTACTTACCACTGAGTAAGCACTTGAGAAATAAAGTCCTTTTTCGACGGATAAAGACCAAAACTAACAAGTCCCTAATTATTTCCGTCCTGCTATATGGTGCGCGGAGGCATGGACGATGACAACATCTGAGAAGTCGGCGTTACGAGTTTTCGAGAGAAAGGTTCAGCGAAAGATTTATGGTCCTTTGCAATGCGCAACGGCGAATAGTGCATTCTTTGGTTCTGCGAATCAAGATGCAGCAGCCACAATGACTAGGCCATATTTTATAGATTATTCTATTCAGTATCCGCAAAATTGAGAACAGTACATTTTTGTTGATATAATTATTTCGACTGAGATGACATTTCTCACTAAACTAATTACTAATAAAAATTTTGCAAAGTTCTACCTTTTCTATAATACTGGCATGAAAACAATGGCATGCGTTTGAACTAATTTTCGAAGCTCTTTGCCACTATGATTGAGAATCTACAAAACATGCATTCTGAACAAATAAACTATCTCGGTGCCAAGTCAGAACTATACGGAAGATGGGTCATTAATTCCATGTTTTGAATATTCAAAAATGTTGTTGTTTCAGTTAATGTGTTGTATTTTTAACATTTCTCCCGACCAATCGACACGAGCATTTTTCAGCACGATCACCAAACTGTGTGAAGTCCGAAATGAACAAATAGTTTGTACAGTCAAGGGAATATGCAAAATTTAATGTATGCTGGTCCTAGTAATGCCCATACTGGTTGCCTCTATCATACAGTAGGTTACATGACGATATTGCAATAACAGTTTCGGCACAGCATCAATATTTTACGGATCAACAACCGATTTTGGACAATCTTCACTAAATTAGAGTGATATATAACAACGATTGAAGTTACCATACTAACGATAAGCACTATCTTTCATAAAGTTTCTTCGCTAAAAATTTAAATAATCTCATCGATGCACTAATACTGAGTTAATGCGTGACGGAAGTTGTAAAAAATAATCGCGATAAAATATTCACGATTAATTACATTTGTAATATCAAAATTGTCAAACTTGACGATCAGTTGCTTGCTCAGTTGCCCGATTGCAACATTAATGTTGCCCAATCACGAAATATAAAAAGCAACAGATGCTATAAGAAATGAAACGAACGTTATTTTTCCTCTTTTGTGGTAATTAAAAAAAAAAATAAAATTAAAATAAAAAAAAAACAATTTTCTGTCTGTTTAAAAATATATAGAGACAAACCGCTCACTTTTTATAAAAGAATATTATTTTAAATTTAGAGCTTATCCGTCTCCATATCTCGCTATTTTTAACACACATTCACCATTTTCATTTGCTAAATCCCAACAAGCCACTCTAAAATAAAAATAATTTTTTATTTTTTTGTTGGACGCCAACTCTTTTCCCATTGAAGTCAATGTCAAACTACAATAACAACAACAATTTCTATCTACGTAATTGGATTTTCATGCTAAAAGAAATATAATTATTGTCGTGGCTGCAAGCTGTACCGTTGCTTTTATCGCAATTTTGTTCCTTTTTTCTTTAGAATAATCACACCAAACGCACAGTGCTCATTTGTCTTCCACTTAAACACACACATACGTATATAGACAGTGTGGGTGTTCGCCTTTATTAAATCCATTTGTGTGTGTGAAATCCTTTTAGTGCGAATCTCATAAGAGAGTGACACCTTTTAATAGGAATTTCAGCAGCTGGCAGAATATATAAAAATTTATAGTGGTGATTAAATACATATGCAGTTGGGAATAAACACAAATATACTTACACCATATACTTAGTATGTATTTTGTATGTATACATACGTATGTAGGTATGTGTATTAATGTCCATAGTATCCTTTGCGCCAAAATGTGTTGCAATTATGCTTATATTCAGGGAGTTAGTAGCTGCCATTGAACTGATTCGCTTCCTCTTCCACACTAAGCTATCAAAACATACCGGCTAACCACAGTCATTCACACAGACACACACATGCACACATTTATAAACACACATTCCAGAAACACTCTTCTGTTGTAGCTCGCCCTTACTGGCTCATTTTCAGTAAAGAGTTTCTGATTATGTTAATGAAGTTTTGTTGAAGGTGAGCCAGTATAAGGCAGGAGTTAACATTCAGTTGATTGAAGAGACACACACGCACACGTACATATATATACGTGTATATAAATATATATATATATGTGTTACAGGATAATGTTTGAAGCCCTCTGCATAATTCATAAATATTAAATATACACATACGAATAAATTTGTGCACGTGTTCGGGCAGATTTATATTAAGCTCTTTAGAAGGACGCTTTTATGTTGGTATGTATGCTTATATAGATATGCATGTATACTGTAGTATGAATGCTCTGAAGTAATACATCAATGTCCGCTAGTAGATGCCATATATGACAGTTACTATAAGACTAGTTTCTTACGTTCATCTATTCAGTTTAAACCCCAAACTCTTAGCAGCACTAGACCTGTACCTGCACAGTATGTCCTTGTAATCCCAATCAGGCTGATTATTACTTTGACGATATTTTCGATACCGCCTGTTGGAATATATTTACAATTTCGAGGTGCCCAGTAGATATCCCTCAACTGGTCTATTTTACAGCAATAAGGTTCAATTATGAACTTATGAAACACCTGACATTCGAAAATTGTGACTACGTCAGTGCAGTTAGGGTAGCAATTGTTATAAGATTGCAATTAGTGCAACTGGCTTTTAAACACTGTAAAATTTTTAGTGATGGATCAAAGCTCAATGGGAATTTGGAGGATAAGACTTCTCTCAGGGAATTTTTAATCAAATCTTGATTCTGCCAGACTTCTTCTCAAGTACAAATGGCAGCCATAAAGTTAGCAGTGGTTGTACTACTCAGGAATGTATATACTTTTCACTGATGCATCGAAGCTCAATTGGAGTTGATAAGTCTTCTGTCGGGAGCTCCAAATCAAGTCTCACTTTAAACTGTCAGACCGCCATAGTGTCTCTCATGCAGTAGTGGGAACCATCAAGTTAGCAACAGTAGTATCACTACGAAATGTAGCTGCTTTCAGGAAGTTGTATATTTACTGTGATAACAGAGTCGCAATATAGACTCAGAGCTCGCCGACAGTGCACAAGAACTAGTTATTGAGTTAAAGAGTAACTTGATAATATTGCTAAGCTGCTGCCATATTAGACTTGTTTATGTGTATATTCACAAGGAAATCAGAAACGCGAAAGCCGATGTGCTTGCAAGAAAGAGTAACTTTACCTGTTTTCTCTTGTCCTCATGCATTCTGGCGCTGGAGCTATGAACTTGGCGGTAGTCTGTTCACAATGAAATTACAAACTCTAAAGCCGGTGATTTTGCAAGAAAGGGTGTCTCTATCGAAATCTCATAAGATTGCGAATGAACCGGTTTTCTCTCGTCTTCATGCTTTCGGGCGCTGAAAATGTGGATCTTGCGCGAGCTCTGCAAATGTTAGTTCGCACATGTTTAGATTATGGAAGACGAAAACTTTCAAAATTACTTAGAGAAAGATGAGGTGGAAATATTCAGACACTTTGATCAGCAATGTCTAGCTTTCGAAAGACCGAGCTTCAAACATCTCAGCAGCCATGCCTGCACCGAACCAGGAAAAATTGTGGAAATTGATATTAACCACTTTAACAAATCTGTGGCAGATCCAGAGCTCTTAGTCGACATTCGTTGGTCCTTTTGATTCATACTTAGCAAATTCTGCGCATCAGAACAGACCGACGTTTCTAAGCGCTCAAGTGGAATTATGCGTAGCTACACGAATAACTACCTTATTACTTAATCTAATTTAATATTGTTTGACGCAAAGGAGATAGGGTTTCCAAAGTACGTATTATCTTCAAGAGCTTCCAATATCTATCCTGCAAGGAAAGAAACAGCATTATTCCAGCCAAATTTGTATTTAGTTGATGAGGACCTACATAGTCAAAGCTCCAATCTAGGACCTAAGCACTACTAACCCTGTTGTCCGTGCGTCGAAGCACTTTCTTTACAAGGTCTACCATTTGATAATTGCGATATTAATTTTTTCACTAAATTATTTCACAAACAGAACTGGATTCTTAACAAATATAATATCTAAATGGAATGCTTTTGGCAAAGTACGGGAAGTTTTTAGTTTCTTCAAAAGAAGATTCACAGAAAAGGCAAATAGCACGAATTTCACTTTTAATAAAAGATATATGGTACATAGAGTAAAAAACGAGAAAATCTGTTGTCTACAATTTACTGATTTTAGGCAGATGTATAGAAGGACAAATTACCAAGGTTTGAAGATCGATGTTTCCTCAGAGTTGGGAAACCAAACTTTCGATATTTAAAGAATTTTTAACTGGCATCGATTCATTTGGTGTATATTAAAATTTCAGTTTGCCTTTCATGACGGTTTAATGCATTATAAAACACTTCGCTAACTGCTGAAGACTTTCGAACTTAGCCTCACAGTTCTTCTTATCGTGAGGTAACTTACAGTCGTCTAGTAGAATTTAAGTAGAGAGATATTTTATTATATAGTTGATTGGTATAAGAGAATACCGAAATCCTTATTCAGCAAATAGCATTGCTGTTTGACATGAGGGGCCAAACAGTGCTGCCGTTTCGGGCACCAGCGAAGTCGATCAGCCTCAAACCATTTGGCGATGTTTCATCGTGGAGGGTGAATTTACCGACCTTTGTGCCAAAGATAGATTTTCTTTTTCTCTAAGCAAACTATAAAACCTGACTGGTAACCAGACATCAACACGAAGTATTTAAACCGTAGTCTTGTGTCTCATTAAGTTATTTGGACAAAATCATTTCAAACATGAGCCCATCTAATTTATTGCTGGGCATAAGTGATACATATGTACATATATATGTCTATGTCATTCATCTTTTCGAATATTTACTTAATGAAGTCCTTATGCTGCGTTTTGCTTTGATTTGATTTACGCTTATGCTCTTAAAATCCGTTTTACCCCTCAAGCTTTTGTCGCGACTCATTGGAGTCATGTATTCATGTATTCACGTATATACGATTATATGTATATGGAAAATGCCCTTATACTTATGTATTTGAAAGCATATTTCTGCATGTATTCGAACTTTATCACACGGTTTCCGGCGCAAATAACTTTTATTCAAAACTTTCGCCAATTACGCTAATATGTATGGAGAGCTCTCATATACATAGGTACATAGTATATGCAAAACCATATATACTCGCATGCATACATTTGGTGCTTTTCTGCGCATGAAATGAATTTTATCCACAAAAAGTTTCAGCTAATATTTTCAAACTTGTTTAGCTCACGGGTAAAATCGCTTCCTGGAATTATGCGCCGCAAATATGTACCAGGAAGGTGAGCGGTATGACAAAGCGATGAATCCAAATGTACCAAAGTGCAGTGTTACAGTAATGACAAAAAGTAGAATTTCACAATTTATTCATACTTATTATACTACTCTATGTATGTACATATATCTGTGGAGAGCGCAGTAGACAGATTTGTAATAATAATATACTGGTGATTATTTGAAACAGTAATATGAAAGGAAAAGTTACATGAATCAATTTAGATGTTCGGAGAGGGGTAAACTTTGCGGAACCCTCTATGTGTCCATTGGACCCATTACTCTTATAATTCTTACCTTTATACGTTTGTTGTTGTTATTTTGGAAATAGGCGTATTGGTTCAAAGTGATGTTAGAACTTGTTCAAGCACTTTCTGGATGAAGCTACCATTTTAAGCTTCTGGCGAAACTGACTCATCGTCGATTGTCATGTTGTATATACATATATAAAGTAACTACTACATAAGTCACTAATAATACATAATTATGATATGACTTCCTTTCGCTTCGTATATCTCTGTCAGACACAGAAGTTCCTAAATAATCATATACATATATATATGAGAGAACTTTACTACAAAGAGCTTTTTCTCTTTCTTTCTTTTCAGGTGAGTACCATTTTCAATGTCCATATATTGCTATGTTCCGTATAAGATGAAAAAAGGTGAAATATTTAAGAAGAAATCGCAATCAATTAATTTTATTAAAACATTTTTTCAAAACATAATGCCTTAAAAATATCACAACTCCGTGAACATCTTTAAAATACATACTCGTATAAGACTGTGTCTCAGTAGCATTTCAAAACAAAAGAACAAGTATCATATGTTCCTCTGATCAGAGGTTGTGTAAAATAAGTGTTCATAAACCTTTGTGAAGAATATGGCTAAATCTGTACAGTACTGTGGGCAAAAAATAGTAAGATTTTTTAATTTCAATTTCTCGTGAAATCACATTAGTCCAAATATTTTTTCTAAGTTGGAATGACTGTGAGTTCTGTGCCAAAAGTCACATCAAAATATTCATCAGTGCTTAGTATACGTTTGGCTTACTACAATTCGGAGATATTTACGATGAGTAATATTATGCAATAAAGAAGTTCCATTAAATTTTGTGTGCGGAAACAAATTTCTGGTGCCGAAATGTTTAGAATGTTGATAAAAGCCTTTGGTGATAATTACACTGTGGAACATTTTTGGGATTATTGTCTGGGGGGTGAGAAATTCCAAGTCAGGGTGATGGTACTAGATCTGTATAGTAAAACCCTCAAAGGGTTTGGCGTTCGTATGTGTCAGTTTTTTTTATGACCTTATGACCCTTTTTTTCCTTTTCTTGATGTTTTTTCGCTTAGTTGAAACATTTTGGCAAAAACCAAAAAAAAAAAAAAAAGCAAAGAAAAAAAAACAAAAAAAAAGACTTGTTGTCTTGGAAAGCATCGTTCTAACAACTACGATGTTTCTGTCGCAAGGATGTTGAGAGCATTTCGGAAATTTTTTTTTTTTTTTTTTTCTATACTGACCTAGTACCAACACCCTGACTTGGAATTTCGGAATTTCTCACCCCCCAAATTAGCTGTTGTGCTGTGTTATTTGTCACGAGCAACTGTTTTTGATTGGTACAAATTATTTGAAGTGGGTCTCGACCGCTTTGCCGACGACCCACGTCCAGGACGGCCATCAACATCAACTGATAAGATAAAATAAAGAAATTGCTGCTTGAGAATATCGGAAGGATCAGTAAATACCAGTTTTAAACATTATTTGAGTATATGAAAACTGATTGGTTATAAAGCCTGAGAAAGCAGTTCTTTGGGTAATGACGTTTTGGCAAGCACCGACTACATGAATCCATTTTTCTATTGAGAAAGAAGGTTCAGCGTGAACACAAAAATGGTGGTTGGCTTAAAGGGTTAGGTGCTCGCAAGACAATGAACATTCTCTAAAATGGAAGACGTAGTTGGTGTGGTATTTTACCATTCCGAGTTAGGCATAAGGCAAGATTTTAAGCTGCCGGAACCCAGCAATATATTTCAGCAATCAAGGCTTTAACCTTCTTTCGCATATCGACCAGAAATGATCATCAGAAACAAGCGACTTCACTTTTACTGGTTTAGAGGTTACAAAAGCTTCGGTCTTGTCGGTACGAAGATCTGGATAGCAGTTTGGCAAGGAAAATCAAAACGCGATGGATCTATCTACAAAAGTCATGTGTAATACCGTAGATCAAAAATATACAAAGTTTCTACCGGCACTCGTCAAAAGGGACTGTAATAACGTGACTGAAATACTTACTTGTCGCCGATGAAACACGCCTACTGAATGAGGCTGACAGATCGGGAAGACTGCAAGAAATGTAAAGAGCAAGGCACTATTCAAAACAATGCAGCGTCTCTTGTGCACTTGTTCCGCATTGGCAAGGCAAAGATTTAAGCATTCTGTACCCCATGGTATAAGACACAAGAAGAGTTGTCTTTAGTGAGGCCACAGCATCGATTAAAGCGAGTTATCAAGTACACGCATCCTAAAGTATTATATGACTACTCCGCATGGAGTTCCTATCTGCACTCCAGCTGTTATCGCAAAAGACCAACCGTTTTTATAGGGAATATATATCTTATCTGGAGGCCCGAATTTAATTGCCTCGACTCTAAAACGTCGTTTGCAATATCTTTTTAGGAAATTTCTTTATAATATCAAATTATCGAAATTTTATATGAAAAAACGACTAAAAGGAAGCGCTTATTGTTTTACTCATAAAAGTTTTATATATATTGTTATAAACCTCCAACTCCACATTCGATTTCCTTATCCTTCGGTGGCTCTAACACACTCACACATGAATGTAATATTCAAGAGCAACGGTTGACAGCGCTTCAAGATGCACTCCAACTCCAACTCTAACCTCACAGTCTCGCCGCACAGGTATTTTAGTAATTTCCGTTTTCCGATTCGATTTTCTTTTTGGGGAATATAAGACGGATATGCTTGCATGCTTTTCTAATTTACTCGCTTCGCCCGCCGGGCAAACGCTTGGATAAATGTATATTACTGCGGTGTTAACAAATGTACGTACAAGTATGTGTTGAAGTATATTAGCTGAACTATATAACCACATATATTTCTGTATATACATAAGTATATAGTTACTTATATACAATATTCAGCAGTAAATAAAATCATAAGGCACCGCAGTTGTCAGCGCATATGTATGTGTGTATGTCTGGTCTGGCGCACAGATCCCAGCCAAACCGAAATCCTTTCATTTTTTACAATATCCCTCAAATGCCACATTTACACACACAAATACAGACACACTTACAACTTCCATTGGATTCGCTTGGTTCACCTCTCGACGCTGCTCTTCTTCTTCTCCTGCCGACAGTTGTACATATTTGGCAATGCGCATTGACGCCTCACTGTTTCAGTTTTAGTTTCTGGTTTTCGGCTTTGCCATTGCCTCTGGATTTCGCACTGTTGTGCGAATTTCCGGCTTCCGGCACTCATGGGATTTAACTTTTCCGTGCCGCATATCCGTTATTTCATCCTTGTTTTTGGCCTCATGATTTTCATGTGTTCGCCAGAAGCTCGCTCGCTCGCCGATTTCCATTCGCAAAAGATGCGAAATGTTTTTCACAAATCTGCCATCGCTTGGTTTGCTTAGTTTAATCGTATTTTCGTAGCAGCTTAGTTCGTTTTTGGCGAAAATGCGAAAAAGTTTCGGTGCTCCTGAAAACTATGTATATTTGTTGAAATTTCGAAAATTTGCAGATCCAAATCTCGAAAACCGAAAGTCGACATACTTGTAGTTAGAGAAACCTACCCTCCAGGTAATAAAAGGGCTGAAAAGCATTCGATATGTGGATGTCAAATTTTTGTTTCGAAGACGGATTGCTTCTTCAAATTCCATTAGAAAACTCCAAATTCCACTTTTTTAGAGTGGTATACCATTGGTTCAAAAAAGAACCGGACTAACAAAAAAACTTTTTCACACATTTTAATACAAACTCTCATTATAGCCTTCACAGTTTGAGCCAAAACAAGCACACCATTGCTTAATCCAAATTTCCAACACTCTTGTTATAAGTTTCGACACAATTTTCTTAAATCCACGTATCGTCTCTAATAACACAGTACAACAGCTGATCCCCCAGACAATAATCCCAAAAATGTTCCACAGTGTAATGATAAGTCTGATGAATGTAAGTTCCTCAGCTATCGAGAAGTCTTTACCGACCTCTATTCATCGTCGTTTTTGCTAACCAAGCGAAAGGAAGGGTAGTCTATTGGGACGAGTTAAAATTGACACAATTTATATGCAAAACGAAAATTTCTTGAGCCAGATCTTGACATCCTCTGCTATCTCTCTGATGTCAACACGACGATTTTCAAGCACTATTTTTAAAGTCTGTAATTAAGTTCGAAATGTACATTCTAACGCCCAGACTCACGCAGTTTTTGAGATATCGAACTCGACATTGACATAATTCATCGAATCAAGAGACAGCGGCTACGTTGGGTAGCTCATGTCCTCCGATTGGATGAGAGTCTGAGAGTATTCGACACCTTACCCACCGGGGGAAGCGGAGCCAGAAAAAGACCTCCACTCCGTTGGAAAGACCAGGTGGAGAAGGACCTGGCTACATTTGGAGCTTCGAATTGACGCATGTTTTTTTTTTTTTTTGTTTTGATTGATACCAAAACTTCAATTGTTTTTGTTTTTACTTTTTAAATCAACTTTCATGTGTTTTTCTTCTTCTCTTTATTAACTTAATTTATGCTAATTGCCTTTTGATGTAAATGCAATTTGAGCGGATGTCCTTCTGGAGCATTCACAATTGCAAGTTCATATAGTGAATGAATTTCATTGGCTGTAGTATTTCACATTTCTACTTTATGGTAAGTCGTAAGTTATGTTTTTACTTTACTTTACCATAAGCTTTTTCTGATGGCATAAACGTATAAGTATTATATAATAACCTCAAAAATTAAACTATCTACGATGTGTTCAAGGTGGCAGGCCAAAGAATATGCCTTATGTTTTTTTTTTTTTTTTTTTTTTTTTTTTTTTTTTTTTTTTTTTTTTTTTTTTTTTTTTTTTTTTTTTTTTTTTTTTTTTTTTTTTAGCACTACCATCGCCGATCGATCTGGGCCGAGGACACAAAACATCGCCAGTTGGTTCTGTTCTTTGCGATGCCATGACTGTTATAAATTCCAAGTGCAGGCAGAATGCTTTGAACTTGGTTCTTCCTTTGGATACGTGCGTGCCCTTACTTCCGTTGCCCAGTCATATTCTGCGACTGATCTCCACTCTTACATTATTGGTGAAATTTAAGCCGGTGTTGAAATATACAAAGCTTTTCACTTTTTCAAATTTATAGCTGCCAACAGTGACATAGTTCCCAAGAGTCCAGGGTTCCTCGCTTATCAATAACCTTTAAGTATTAACATGAACATTTTCTCCTATTTGGGTATTGATGGTATCCAATTACCGTTTACTGTTTCAAAAGGAATTATTATTAGTTTTTCGGAGTCAAAGCGTTCCAGAAGTTCATAATGAAATTAACAATTGCCTGAGGTTAAAGACAAGTAGTGATCGGCGATTGATCTACCTAAAAGCCATGAGGAATCGATTTAGACATGTCTTTTTGTTCATTCATATGTCTGCATATACGCGAATTAGTCCCTCAGTGTTTCAAATATCGATCTGAAATTTTGCACAATCTTTTACCCGATAGTACAACGGAAAACTAACACAACCTAAAAATCGACATTTAGATTAATTTTTTTGCTCTCAAAACAACAATGTAATGTAGGAGTAGGATCACATTATTCAACAGTCATTACAATAACGCAATTATTTTTAGAACATCAAATAAATGCATGCACGCACACACACACATAGGCATACGCCGCGTGCATTTTAGCCATAATGGCAGTGGTTAGGAGAGCTTTCCACTATGCTTCAACGGCTCTGAAACTAATATTATCCGAGTGTATAAAAGTCAACAACAGGCAGCAGGCAGCAGCATTCAACTTGCAGCGCCAACTAAATTTAATCCCGTTATAAAAATTTGTGTGCAACACGATGGTGCAACGTTGGCGTACCTACCCAGTAGCTGGCAACCCATAGCTCTTTACTGCCTTTTTTGTTGTTGTTTGAGTAAACCAAACGTTGTATCCACTACTACATTACCTTAACCGAACCACCAGCTGATAACGTTAACGGCGGTCTTGTTTGCTAGCGTAAATTTTCACAGGCGATATGCAGTGCGCCATGATAACGCACACACATATACTTACACACATAAAAGTGAATGAAATTCAAAATGCCCAGTGGAAAATTTTAACAATTGAACTGCTGGCATTACTGAGGCCAAAAAAGTTCACTAGATCTCTTGCGATCGATCTTGGGTCAAAAAAATCTTGCGACAGCTCTTAAACCGACGGTAGCCCAGCTCTGACCAAGCTCCTAAAATACCAGCTAGGTACCCTAGATCCTTGCTGGCTCTTCGGCTTTATACTTATCTGCGATTCCGCTGTGATCTGTTAAACATGCTCTGTAGTCTTATCACAAAGTGACACAATGCCATTGAGATGTCATCAACGCACATTTGTTGAATTCAAGGCTGGTATCGCAGCCCTACTATCGGCTTGAAAGACCTTGCAATAGTCAGGAAGTTTGAACCTGTAGTTGATAGAGAGAGTCCTGACAATACACCCCTCTACCAATCTTCCCCCACCTGCAAGTGAACAGAGATGAAGGAAACAAAGTTCGGTTTGGCGACCCCATGATCCAAGAGATTCGATATTAAGTCGAAGTGTGTGAGGATTTCTGAGTGTTCAGACTTACGTTCATTTACAAACCCAGATTTACTGAGTCTGGTAGCTATTTTCTCTGCCATATACCTTCTGACGATATCTATAATTACTATTTGCTATGGTTGGAGTGAACATTAGTGCACCACATATGCTCGTTGAACGCTCTCGAATTTCCTTGCAAGTGTGCTATTTTCTAAAACTCCAAACAACATAATAGGCTTATTTATAGTGTAGTGGAGCCAGAGAACCACTTCGGTAAGAGATCCCACCTTTTTTCTAAAGGCTCCTCTGCAACAGTATAAGATAATCAATGCCTTCTTTGCTCTCTCTTCGATATCTGACAAATAGTCACGACGCTGAGATACCCACAACCGATGGCTTTTTATTTGACTAGGTATATCAAGGTAGAGCAATAGGACAATATCCGAACATATTCTTTGGATCGAACTACCGTAGCATACAGCTCTCTTTAAATTCCTACAGGGTAACACCCACATGTACACAAACTTACACATACCACAAACAGCCAACTGGTCGTGGTGCTTGCAACGTGCAAATGTGCCAACGCCCGTATCGTCGTTTGCATTAAATTCAATGATGTGCCACTTCGTGTGGCAGCCGCTACAGCCTATTTGCAGCCACCAACGCATATGCGCCACCTGCCGTCCCTCGGCCCTTTGCCGGCAAATTTATTTACTCAGCCCATTTGTTGGTGGGCGTGCCGAGTAGAGTGATTAAAACAATCCACACCTTAGCCCCTGCTCATGCTTTCCCGCCATTCACCACAAATACACTTAAGCATAATGTGAGACGGAAGTGTGTAATGGGAGCTCAGTGCAACGCTGCAACACGCTGCATGCAATGCGCACCACAACGCAAATTATGATTAAACAAATGGGGAAACTGGAAACTGGTTTTGAAGGCGGCGCGCGTAAAGCGGAATTTGATATTATGAATATTGAATGAAAATGAGTCGGTGAAATGTATACCAATATAAATAATCATAATAATAGTAACGGTAATATAATGCTTTCTATGTTGTGTGCTGCAGTTTAACTTCAGTCTGATAGTTGCTTAACGGTGCTTTTTTTAGATATTATATCGTTCGAAGGCATGGTCTTTGTTTTATTAAATGATATAGACTTGCTTCTT
Organism: Bactrocera latifrons; assembly: GCF_001853355.1. NCBI lineage: Eukaryota > Metazoa > Arthropoda > Insecta > Diptera > Tephritidae > Bactrocera > Bactrocera latifrons. Next base: position 245,126 of record NW_017536086.1, on the reverse strand, counting down.
ATCTCTTTTAAGATAGCCCCTACAGAGTTACAATCCTTCTTCTTCTTCTTCTTTAATGACGTAGACACCACTTACGCGGTTATATTCGAGTTAGTAACAGCGCGAAAATCGTTCGTTCTTTGGCGCCAATTCGGAATACCAGGTGCAGCCAGTTCCTTCTCAACATAATCTCTTTATCGAAGTAAATATCTTCCTCTTCCACTGTTTCCCCCCGCGGGTCCTACGTCGAATGCTCTCAAGGCTGGAGTATTTGCAACCATTCAGACGACATGACCTAGCAACCGAAGCCACTGTCTTTTTACTCGTTGAACTATGTCAATAACGACGTTAAGGGCCATAAATCTTCCTCAGAACCTTTCTATCGAAAACTCGTAACGCCAACTCATCAGATATTGTCATTTGCCATGCCTCTGCACCATATAACAAGACGAGAATAACGACTGACTTATAGAGTTTGGCCTTTGTTCATCGAGAGAGGGCTTTACTTCTCAATCTACTCATGTCAAGGTAGCACCTGTTGGCAAGATTTATTTTCGTGTAATTTCGAGCCTGACATTGTTGTTGCTGTTAATACTGGCTCCAATATAGACTAAATTTTCTAAGACTTTGAAGTTAAGACTGTCAACAGGGGAAGCCCAGTCGCGATTGCGACAACTGTTTGTTTGATGACTGTAGATTTTCGTCATGCCCACTTTCACTACCAGACTCTTTTGCTTCGCTTCCTTATCTATTGTGGGAAAAGGAGAACTAACGGCACGGATGTTGAGAACAATGATATTTAAATCATCGGCATACGCCAGCAGCTGTAAACTCTTGTAGAAGATTGTGTCCTCTCGATCTGCTCTGCAACTCGAATTATTAACTCCGGCAGTATATTGAAGGAGTGACACGATAAGGAGTCCGCTTTTCTGAAACCTCGTTTAGTTTCGAACGTCTCAGATAGGTCCTTCCCGAACCTGACGGAGCATTTGGTATCATTCTGCGATATCGGCGACTTTGAAGTCTGCGAATTGGTGATATGAGTCGAACCTCTTTTCACGGGTCTTTTCCAAGATTTGATGCATGGTAAATATCTGGTCGATTGTTGATTTTCCAGGTCTAAAGCCGCACTGATACAGTCCAATCAGTTTGTTGACGGTGAGCTTTAATCTTTCATACCATACGTTCGATAGAACCTTATATGCGATTTTGAGAAGGTTTATTTAGGATAGTTGGTGCAGATTGTGGGTTATCAGTTTTTATAGATTGGCCAGGTCACACTTAAATTCCAAACGTTAAAGAAGGAAAAGAAAATTCAATCGAAATGGAAATTTAACAATTTTACTACAATGTATTTGAGTTACACAAAATGCCCTAAAACTTTTTTCCAATTTCATTTCATTTTCCGTCATATAATTTACTTGCCCAAATATTTATTTTAATTATGCAATACACTCATATAGTCATATAAATATATTTTTCCATATACATACTCGTATACATACACACATCTCTGTGTATATTCCCACGGTTGCAAAGAAAGTAAAGAGATACATATGTATGTGCATGATTTGTCATTATTTATTTATGCTTACGCATTCACTGCTTCTCAAATTCTTAAATTTTTTTAAGTATTCACAGCACCGTTCTTCAATGTGAGATTATTATAAACGCAAAATTTAGTTTTTTTATTGAAATATGATTATGAAAGGTAATATGCATTCTTGTAGCAGCAGAAGTATTGTTGTTGTTAAGGAAAGAATAACATTACAGAAATTCGATTTGAGCATTACTTTCTTTTTAATTTTGCAAGACATTATTGTCAATGAAACTTTATTTTAAAATTATGCCCTTTTCAATTATTTCATATTTTTACAACAACACATTTTCCGAACATAAAAGCGTTAAATTTCAGTCAAATTAGTCCGTTGTAAATAACCGTTAGGTAATAATGCACAGATCGGATGTAATGTCCTCACCGCGCACCTTAGAAATATGAGTTAACTTTGTCTAAGATGCGGTAGTCAACCCGTGTAGAGCCCGGAGTCACTGATCAAATAGAGGCAGCTTCAGCGTAGCTTGAAAAACTGGCCGACAAAGCCGAGAATGGAAGCTTCAAGACCGGAGCATACTCTTGTAGTTCCAAAGGTGGTGATCTGGTAGCTGATGTTCCGACCATACTGAATTTAAGTAGGGAACACTTCTCCAGCTTGCTCAGCGGCTGTGAAAGTGTTAAATCTGGAGATGGCGCACCCGATTCCCCAAACAGTAACGATGGAATATATGACCCAAAGCCTGACTATGATGACGTTCGAATAGCGAAAAGGAAAAGAGACTGGCGTGCTGTTGTCAACTCGGCTATAACCGCGTAAGCATTGTCTACACCAGTAAAGAGGACGAATGAGTCACACTTTTGGTGGTATTTGCATTTGAGAATAGATTTAAAGAGGACCCTATCAATCGAAATATAATATTGAATAAGTATACAAGTTACAAAAATATAAAAAATGCTTATAATTTTTTAAATTTTTTGTTTATAGTATGTAAATTATTACAACATTAAGTATAAATGTATACTTTTTTTATTATATCGATTTATTTCGTTTTTATGGCCGTCTCAATTGTTTTCGCTACATGCTCGATTACACAGGAAAAAACGCTTATCCATGCATTTCTCTATGATTTGGGCAAATATTATACTTTTTTCAAAAAAACGTAAATATGTATATGTGTATACATATATACATATATTTGAAACATTATTCGCAATCAATCAAGGCGAAACCCTTACAATGAGCCGCGTAATCCATCAAAGCTTCAATTGAAAAGGATTATACAACACATACTGTATGTATATATTTGTAGTATATACAAATATGTATATGTATACAATAAAACATTTTTAAAAAATATTACATACATTTGTACATGCCTTATAAGTATACATATGTATGCATATGATTTATTTCAACATTCACTACGATGTCACTAAGGCAACAGATGAGGCATGAAAAAGAAAATATTATATTTAAAGCAATCCGAACACAAGTTCGTCCGTCCTTTGATATACTATACATGCCTACACAGTGATACGTACGGTGGATTTTTTAAAGAATTTCAAATATTTATACAACACCACAGGTTTGATAGAGTATTATTACTTTCTTTTCTCAGCCAGCTACTTACATATCATCAACGGAGTTTTCCAAACCCGATTGTATATTCCGAAAGGTTCTCGCAATTTTCAACTAATCCGTAAGATTTGTTTCAAGTTGCGCTCCTGGTTACATGGTTTTCCAATAACAGCGTTTTTTCTTAAATTTTTTCTCATATAAAAAATTAAATACATAAATATTTTATTAGAATTTTTCATTGTCACAAACATACGCTATTAACAAGGAAATTCTGAAATTTTTGGGAAAAAAATATTTTAAGCCCGGCCATTGCGATGCCATTTCCGGTGACCTTTCGGAAAAAAGATGCCTACGCCGTGTTAGGATGACTCTTTACAGGATCATCTAAAGGGAAAATAGACGTGTTTTAGTTAAAAAATTAACTTAGAACATGGATGAAGGAAAAAACTGAAAATTGGATTATTGGCGGACATTTTTACAAAAAAATTAATAGGTCAGTGAAAATTTCGCGATATTTTTTTCAAATAGCTGTGATCGAAAAAATTAATCCTTCGTTCACGTCTTTAAGAATTCTATCTCAAAGATCTGTGTAAAATTTAGTTAAGATCGTTTGAGTAGTGCTCGAGAGATATTGCCAACTGGCCTCAAAAACACAGTTTCGAGAAAAATTTAAAGCTTTCAAAGCTCCGAAATTATTACTCGGATCTACTTGAAACTTTAGGACAATATACTAGAGGTGTTATATAATATATTAAGGGAATAAGAATCGATTTTTTTAAATTAAAAATTACAGCGTTATTGATATCTATGAGATGGCTGTTACCGATAATACCGAAATGAATACGCAAAATGATGACAATGCTGCAATCCCTATACATAGATATACTCTAAAAAGTCCGTAACATAATTTTTCATTCAAGATTAACATAGGAAACACTTAACATATGGAAAAGAATTATAAAGACCACTCTTTTAAGTCAAAAGAAAAAAGCTTTTAGAGTTGCTTTAAGATACCTCCACCTATTGAACAATATACAAGTACATATGTATATATGTAATATTAATAAAATCCAAAAACAAAAAAAGATAACTCACATATTGACCGGTAAATGCCTTGTAAAGTCACTGAAACTTCGAATGTTCGAAATGTTCTTATAAGGTATATGAGTTTAGGAGCTGCGATTTTACCAAGTTAGGACTGACAGCCATACTAATATCAAGAAAACAAGATCAAAAAAGTCCAAAGGTTATTGAGTTATGAGCATAGAATAAATTTCAAAGTAACCATCATGGTCATATCTTTTCCCATTATTTAGGGAGGTGTTAAAAAAAGTATCATCAGCAAGTTGCAGTGCAAAGGTGCACCTCACTTCCGTAAGGAGGAATCGACGGATTTCAGCTCATCTCGTTATCCTGAGTAATTATACATATGTCTATAACTTCATATCTATTTCGCTTAGTTTTAGGTGATTATTTGTATCCATTACATGTTGCGGAAGTATCATTATTTCTAACCTTGTATTATATAGCCCGTTGGCTTGGTTTCGTTATTTAAATTTATTTCGTAGAAAAAAATGTACGGCCAGGCTGAGTTTGTTCATGTTTCTTTGAATATTTACATATTTCAACTCTTACTAAGAAACATCGCTCCTGCATAACAACCCAACCACGGGTATAAAAATATCTGTGAATTTTGATTTCAGAATCGCATTTCTTTACTTCGAATTGTTGAAATCAAATCGAATTCTTGTTGTGTAAGCATCTTATGCGTGAAGCCATTCAATGGCAAAGAGAAAATTTAAATTGAATCTTATGACAAATGCAAATAATCGAAAACTCATGAGCATGATCCACACAAAGCGAGCTTCGGATTTCAGTTTGAGTCGGGTGATATTTATAGTAAATATTTCTATGATTGTGGCACAGAAATATAAAGATATGGATATGTAAGTGTGTATGATGGAATAACTGGCGCGGTTTAAGCAAAATAGTTAGACCCCGCTGGTTGAGTTTACTTATGATTGTAATATCTGATTTGTTGTTGTTGTAACGGCAAATTCTGCCGAGTTGACAGTCCTTTGCCGGATAAAAAACCCGAGTCCATTCCGGTTACGCATGCCCGACTGTCGTGGGAACGGAGGTTACGTTAAGTTGAGCTGCCCGTCTGTCACGCCATACATAGGCCTACTGGTGATTAATAATGCCAAAGACGATTGGTCAAAAATTCCTGCAAACAAAACGGTTTCTAAAAGTAAAAATAGTTTCTCACAGCAAACTGAGAGTCTAATTCGCTCAAAGCAATAATTAAAGCAGAGATAATAATATTTTTGCAGCGTTGAGTAAACTCATAGCTGGCTTAAGAACTCGTTACTGAAGTCAAACCTGGGATATTAACATAGCGTAACAAATTCAACCCTCTTCAAGGGATCTTTATATGATCAAGCTCTGTTCCAATTATGTGGACGCTTCTTTCGTAAGGTTGTCTAGAAATACTATTACCAAATATTTAAGATTTTGCAATAGAATTCTCGTCTTCCGTTCACATTTGACCAAATACTAACATCAATCATATCTTGCTCGCAAATTCCTATCTCGTGAACTTCTTCCCAACCTATTTTATTTTATAGTATAAAGTTTTTGTGCGATATTCACATGTCTCTTCGTCTACACAAATACACGTTAAAACATTTATGCTTGCAGACCACGCAGTGAACTTTTGCTCTTACTCCCTTAGGTCTGCTGTAGTTTGATTTACAGTTCCAGTAGGTGGTGTTGACTTCATTTCTTATTTTTGCGAAAAATTCTTTATTGAAAAGTTTCATTTCACACTTTGCATTTCACATTTCGATTCGATTTGCAAGTTGGTGAAATTAAATTTCACAAGATTACCCTGAGGGCGTGTACAAAAAATAAGAATTTATAGAATGTATGGACATACATGTTGGTTTTTGAGCTGTGGATAGTCAACAATCATATTAGAATTGCTTAAACCCCCAATACACTGCAGTGGATTTGTTTGTGACATTAAAAATGTATTGGTTATCGTTATAACGGTATTGCGTGTGTCTACTTTGGGTAACGACATTTACTAAAATTTGTGTTTTTGTTAGAAAAGTTGTTTAACCATTGAACCCAGTCAACATAAGATTATGAGTCATATAGGTATTGGAATACCAATTAAGATGGTATATAAAGTAATGAGAAAACACTTACTGATCCCTTTACTACAGATTTTGGAATATGAGTGATGACAAGCAAATCGTACGACTACAATATATAGCTCTCTCCTAATCGATTCTTCAAATTGTCACAAGTGTTCAAGTAGTTGAAAAAAGAGTTAATAGAACCAATGCTAAGCTCAGGAAACTATGCAGTTACACCGGCGTTTTTCGCCTTCAGTTCGGATATTCTAGATTCGAAGCCGTTTTTTTCGAATTTCCGTCGAATTTCTCTTTACAGAAGCTATAGTGGAAATAATTTCCGCTTAACGCGAGTATACGCCTATATCACGCTTCTTTTATAGATATGTAATTTATTTCTGATGGACAACAATGATTTGTTACCAATTATTCAATTAATATTTTTGAGTTAGATGTTTTGAGTCAGTTTAACGAATTTAAAGTACTGTATTCATGCACAGTCTATGAAAATGATTAAGTGCTGTGTCTGGTTGTATATTGTAAAGCGTACAGATTTAGCTTCATTGAGTTTTATCTGATATTTCTTTGTTCATTATAGGACTATGTTTACAGCTTTTTGGAGAGTAGTACATTGTTTACCCATGTTCACTACTACCAACAGCAAGCAACTCGGTATCTTCTGCAAATGTGGCTGTTGCATAAATGCAGACTACTTGCAAGTCACACGTGAATAGAATATAAAGAAGAGTATCCAACACACTACCTTGTGAAACTGCTCCGTTTTACTTGTTTATCGCGGAAGCAGCAACCTGATAAATATGATTTTATGAGTCATTTTTATGAGAAAAGAATGCCACTTCATCTAACACTTTTGCAACGTCCAGAAACACGGTAGAAAAAAATTTTTTCACCTCAAAGGCTTTTTCAATAATGTGTATGTTTCTATAGAATGGTTAGCTCGAAACACAAATTGTTGCGCTGGAAATATGGTTTTTCATCTTCTGATTTTATTTAGACGTTTTATGAGCTTTTTCAAGGAGCTTCGATATCATCATATTCTGGTTTTCCTGGCTTTTGAATCATGAGACCTCACCAATTTTCCAATAAGTTGACACGAAGACGAAACGACGCGTTAATAATGTTTACTAATTGGAGAAAACTGTTTTAGACCCACAACAGTTATCAGGGGATTTTTTGTTTTTCAAATTTTTGATTTTCTCACTCAGCTCACTGCTTGTGCAACTTGCGTTTCCTACGCATTCTTGACTGAAAACAGTAGGATAATGAACATGGCTTTCATATGAGGAAAATATTTTCCGCTTTTTTTGAATTATCTCAGACCCAACTGTCAGCACTTATTTTAATGTTTGAATTTTTTCTCTTTGTAATCTTTTTTACAGATTTTTCAAAAAGAGTAATCGGAATGATGCTTTTGATTTTTTAATGCGTATGTTTCGAATGTATATATGTTTGAGAATATTCTCCGAAAAATTGAAATTTATCCGGCAAATGATTTGTAAGTAGTGTAGCAAGCACCCGAAATTGTAAAATACTTTCTCCGGACCACCGTTTTCAGAGATTGAGTGGAAATTTTCTCCGAAAAGGCTCAGCCGATCGGCTTGAAATTTTCAAATATCTATTAAGATATATCTGTCAGCTTATGATCGTACGATGGAGGATATTTTTTTTAGGCATTCTGGTGTGCAAATTTTTTCACAAATGGACTCTTAACCGTTAACCTCTGTTAAACCGCCACTTTGTCAAAAACTAATTTTCCTAGTCCTTCGATCATTGCCTGTATTATTACCTCTGTTCAACCGCCACTTTGTCAAAAACTAATTTTACTAGTCCTTCGATCATTGCCTGTATTATTACAGTAATAATTAGTTTTACCATTTTTATTTTTGGATCCGAAAAAATTTTTAGTTGAAAAATCCGCCTCACCGCCAGATAGCTGTTTACAGGTCCTGGAAATCAGCTAGTGGATAGAAGTAATCGAAAACCTTTCCTAATGAATCACGAATCGATTTATTCAGCAATTTTTTAACTTTGTCCATTTTTTAATGTTAAAAATTTCGACTTTTCATTACTCATGCCATATTTCAAGGAAATCTCTTGATTAGAAGTTCAGATAAGGTAGCAACGCCATTGAAAAAGTTGTTTCGAAAAAAAGGAGTTTAATTGTGGTAGTCGGTTGCCATGACACTAAAACAACTATAATTTTGGAAATAATTTATACTTTGAAAACCCCATTTAGAGAGGAATTTTAGAATATTTAAACTATCGAAAAAAGAAAACAATTTTTTCGACTTTTTTATTAATTTCTACACTGCAGGGTTCTTAAAAGTTTAACAGAGCAGATACGTTTGTTAGGGAGACATGTTTCATAGATGCTTTCAGCGAGTTGGGGGTATAAACTCTCCTTAGAATTTGTGGCTGATTCCGAAGAGCTTAAGGGATTAAAGAAGCAGAAAAAACATCGCCGCAAGCCTGACATTTGTGTTCACATATTTCCATACACTTGCCAACAAGATTGTGGCACAGCTGAATATTTACGTATCCGATATGCGCAGTGATATTTTGGTACGGAAATAACCTTATAACTGTCAAAGTTGTCGAAAATTTTATTTTCAACTTTTTTCACACTTTACTGGTTATTTGTTTCAACCATTTGCACTCGCACTCCCCCACTCTCTTTTCAAGAGCTCACGACGAGCGGTGTGAATGAAACTTTCTAGTGTCACATGAGCGCTTTTCGGCACAACAACATTGTATGTATGTATGTATGTAAGTGTATGGCAAGAAAGTATGCATATGTAAGTATGTGTGTGTGTGTGTGTGTGTGTGTGACGTGCCGGGACCAAGACCGAAATCCTATTCAAACTAACTCGAACACTTGGGAAGCGGTGCAACAATTGCCAAAGAGAAAGAACATGGAATGGAGAAATAGGCGAAAAATAGCTGCAGTGGCAACATGTGGCATGTGGCATGGTAATAGGATGCCGACGCTGCACCGGAACCGGCGATAAAACAATCAAATTCAATTGAAATTCAATAATTTTTCCAAATTTTCCCACTCTCTCGTTGCAGTTGACTCAATTTACTATCAACCTTGCTGTTGTTGTTGTTGTTGCTATCCATAGTCACCGGTGGTGCTGCCACACATTGCTTCTACTTATGGCACAATCCATTGGCTTTATATTGGGGCAAGATAACGATTCACCTGTCGTTTTGATGGCGTGTTGTAGTCGGGGAAGAGAAGGAGGCCTGCTGATTGCTATTCGACGGCTTCGTCGGCTGCTGTTGGCTGCTGTGGCACAATAGCAAATGTTCTAACAGTCACTTAGTAGCAACTTGTTCACATTTGAGTGCTAGCAATTTTCGCAATTTTCGCAAATGTTGCTAACTGTTTGTTTGTATTTTGTCCAATGCAATGGCGAGTCCCTAACAAAGTAAGTTGGTATGTAAAGATGTTTATCGAAATTTCGGTGTTCTTAGAAAGCTTAGATTCCAATCCCATCATGAATGAAGGCACTAGGGTCATCGTTTTCGAACTGATAGGACTTAATAAACTTAATAAACGCTAGAGACTCTGATACCGTGTTATACACAATTCCGAAATATAAGATCCTGACAATGCTTAGAATATGTGGAGATTATTATATTTAGGTCATATGAAGAATATCTGGCTAATTGGTTTGAAATGCTTACTATATAATTCGAAAATATATTACAAAGGGAAATTTATCTCTCTCAAAGATAATATTGTCAACAGCGAAGCTTTTACTGAGGATTTGTATGGATTCCCTTTTTATATCAGTAAACCTTATACCCTATATGCACTACTCAAACTCATTTAGATCGCATCGAGTGGTAATGAAATTAAGGTTTGTTCAGGATCTCCCCAGGATTTGGTAAAATACCTACTCCAACTGACCAATGTCTCTTAAGTTGGAGCTTTGGGAACCGAGGAATATATCCCGGCTCATCCGACTTGGCATACGCAGAAATAATATTCCAGAGTCTCTTCATCCTCCGTGCTCAACGCTTCTACTCTGCTGAATCCTCTTTTCCAATTTTCTGAATGTGGGATCTTAAAGGCAGGTTCCCTGTGTGATGACCCCATCACCCAGAAGTAAGAGATTTTTGATCTCTCCTCCGTCAAGACTACATCTAAGTAACATTGTAGTATAACCGATATTGCTTGTGTTCCACGAACTGATGTGTTCCTCTGTTGGGCTTAGTTATAAAAATTGTACTCCCTGCTGCACCTGAGCAGGCAAACTCGACTCTAACTTCGTTTCTTTCTATTCCTATTTGACTGCATACCCAAATGGTATTAACGGCCTGAAGGCAAGTGATTATCCTCTTTCATAATCTAATACAGTAAGGCTTAATATTGGCGCTTCGGATACCCTTATTGCCACTTAGCTGTCCATTAGAAGGTTTATGAGTGCTGAAACTAACTTAGAACCTTCTGTTATGCCATCAATTTCGGCCTGAGAGATTGAACTGGTCGTCATTTAAAAGGGGCTCCCTCATCCGAGGCTGCTGTTTCCTTTTTATTATGGGCGTTTTTCCCGCGGCGGTTCCAAACCCAGCGCACAACCTTGGGGAAGTATGGTTCGCTTCGTCACTATTGCTCGCCTTCAAACGGATTTTCTTCGACCACCAAGAGGATATTTGGTCTAAGACCGGAAGTCGCGAGCTGCTTGAGCCATACCCGAAAGAATCTGAGCACTTTCCTCACTTGTGCGAACTTCTACACATGACTTCATCCTTGCTTCATACTTTACTCAAATACATATGTATTGGTCCAATATCACGAATAACCTCCAAAACTTTTGATCATGTGGCTTTCATTGGACCCGTAATACGAATAATGACATATAGGTGCGAAACTAAAAAAGTTTAAGGAGCTTATTATTAATTGTATTTTTGTTGGAGGTTGCCAGATTTTAAAAAATATGCAGCAAATAATAATTACCGAACACTTAAATTCATTAAATTTACTGTCCGGAAACAAATTTTTTAAAGAGAGCTGCTACCGCAAATATATTTTGGTAAAAGTGGCAACTGATTTGAAAATATAGTAAAATATAATTGATAAAATAAATCAATTATGGAATATGAGTATGAAACTAAATACGTTTAAGGAGCATTTTACTAATTTGGTTTTTGTTGAATGTTGCCAGATGTTAAAAAAGATCAAATAATTTTAATTTAACATTTCTGAGCCCAGCATACGGCGTGAGACACAATTTGTCAAGAAAACTGCAACCGAGAATATTTTTTGGTAAAAGTTGCCACCTGATTAGAAAATGTAGTACAATATAATTAATAAACTAAGCGAATTATGGAATATTAGTATGAAACCAAACAGGTTTAAGGAGCACATTGTTAATTTTATTTTTGTTGAGAGTTGCCAGATAATAAACAAAAATTTATTTCAAATAATTATAATCCAACACTTCTGAAACATATTTCGTATAGTGTCCAGCATATGGCATTTGATACCATAAAATTTTTTTTTGTTTTTTATTTAGAGACATATTTTTTTTATTTCAGAACACAATGTATAGTTTCCTACAGGGTCTCTTGAGCGCAACCACTTCTGCTACAAATGTTTATAAGTTCAAATGTCTGGGCATCCGCAGCCATAGCTGTCACACACACACATACATGCACACGTGTACTTATTTGCGCTTTGCAACTGCCATGACGTTCAGCTGTCGCAACTACAGTTGATAGCCTTATACTTTCAAATAAATATTTCCTTCGTTACTATTTACGTAAATATGTAGGTATGTATGTGTGTGTATTTGCATTTCGCAAGCAATTGTCGAGCGTGTCGATTTTTACTGCTCAGTGCCACTTTACGCGTCTGCAAGTGGTGGCTGGTGCTTCAACTACAACTTACCTTGGCAGTTCTTGGCGTAGCGCGCTCTGCCGCCATGGCAGCCCTATCAGTTAACACCTTTCACATTTGCTGCTACCATCAGCGCATTATGCCACATTCACTTTTCAGCGTCTTTTTTACTATTTTCTTATTTTTTCTTGCTATTTGGCGCTATTTTGTGGCGCCAATAGAATTTGCATGAGTTCACAAGCGCATATGTTCACATGTAAATATGTATGAATGTGTATATGTATGTATGTATGTATCGAATATTGCTATGAATGTTGCGTCTGATTATTGTCACGTTGTCATTATTTTCTTTGGCTGGAAATTGCAAATTTTCGCTTAGTGTTATTTCGTTTGTTGTTGTTTTTGTCGTCAAAATGACAGGCAAACAAACTTTGTTGAGTTTTATTGTAAATTTCTTTGTTGCTTGCTTTTGTTGACTTTTTATTTCATATCACAAGCAAATATGCCACATTTGAAATTGGCAGTAAACGAATTGCTGTCATGATGATGATGYTCCTCCTATATCTGCACGCATAATGTCACCTTCCCCGTATCTACTTTGTTTAAATCATAGATTTCAAGCAGATTGTTATGAAAGACATTTATGTATAGACACTTATTATAAAAGTATATATGCATGTACGTACGACAGTACGGCAGAGTGGAACGGAACCACTCTCGACCTGCTACTGAGGGGCTTCACTATACAGTGGTACACTGACTGCTCGAAAACACCTTAAGGCATTGCGAGACCGCATACTAAACTATCCACACCAATGGGACGTTCTCCGAGCACCTTTCAAGCAGAAGTCTTTGCTATAAGTCAATATGCAGAAATCAATCGCCACCGCAACCATCGTATCGCTATACTTAGCGATATTCAAGCGGCATCAAAGGCGATCTCGGCATACGAGGTTAAATCGCTTTTAGTGGAGGAGTGTATAGGGAGGCTAAACTGCCTAATCTGGACGAGGCATGTAAAGCATGGCACAAACTGCCAGCTCTGCGACATGGTACACCTGATCATAGATTGCCCAGTAATTTACAGAAGCAGGCTCAAAGCTTTAAGTTCCATTTATGTAGACAAAGATCACATCACCTCAGTCGTGCCCAGCAGCCTTCTGGAATTTTTCACAATGCTGGACCTTTGTGATCATATGTGCTATAGGAGAGGGCACAATAGACCATAAGTTGCAGAGCAAAATCTCAATTTTTCTATCGGTATGTATGTTAAAACTAGGTCCAGTAAAACGATATCCATTATTTTTCCAATATACGACACTGAAAATCTTTAGCTCGCATTGTATGGTATTAGTAAGGACAATCGGGCTACGCTATAAATCATTATAAACATAAAATTATATAATTAATATGACTACGGGAAAAAAGCAGTTTTCGATTCGTCACATCATTCCCTGCAACTGTCAAAGATGTACCACGCTGTAGAAGGTTAATTGCCGAAAATATCAATAAAATTTGATCACTGTTTCAAAATGACGTTTAGATCCCTTTGAAGTTGGCCAAACACAAAAAAAGCTCGATATATAGATATCAAATCTCTCACGGCCAAAAAACCTCATGGAACGAATTTCCAGCTTCGAATCGCTGCTGAATCACAACAAAAGCATCTTATTTCTGACGTGAATGCTTACTGGTGAAATAATTTGGATCACTTTTCCAGAGAAAACCTTCGTGGTCGTGTCACGGAAGGTTTGCTATGTCTTTGGTGGCATTTGTAAAGAATCGTATACTAATGAAATACTCTACTCTGTCTTCAAATTCTTAATCTGAACTTGTTTATGAACAATAGAACAATCTGACGGAAACCATCACCAAGAAGTATCAGCGTGGTCTAAAATCAAGGAATTGTATTTTAACAGAGCAACGCCAAGACTTACGCAGCGATAGTAAATAGAAAACAGCTCCGGGAGCTTGGTTGGGATGTTTTTTTTTTTTTTTTTTTTTTTTTTTTTTTTTTTTTCCTTTTTTTTTTTTTTTTTTTTTTTTTTTTTTTTTTTTTTTGTTTTTTTCTGTTTTGCCTTCCAAGCACAGTATTTGTCTATCGTATCGTATCGAGTTTGCTGATGTAAAATTCAACTCAAGAGAAGCTTGTGAGGCAATAAGACCAAATATTCGAAAAAATAGGAATTTACTTAAAATTACATCCGTACGTACCATATGGTAATTTCCGGTTATCGAATTTTTTTCTAACCTTAAGCTTAAAAAAATATTCGCTGGAAATATATTCCAAAAATAGTCCTTGCTTACTTGTTTTGCAGTAAACCGAGTTAGGTCAAAACAAGTGAAGACCTATTTTAATGAGGGAATGACTGGAATTATTTTATATAAACAGACAGTCGTTTAGGTTTACTGAATAGCCAGAAGTCACAGTTAAAAACTTCCTTGTTGACAGTTTGGTCGGTCGATAATCGAAGAAAACTGTCACTATAATAATGGGTTTTCGTGCGATATTTAAATAAAAAGTCTACTATTTTTGGCCCACAGTAGTATGTTGAAAAATTAATGCAAGAAAAAACGATAAAATTTTTCGCTAAACAATTTTTTTAAGTTGCTGCTTTTTCAATCAATTTAAAAAAGTTTTGGCTTTGAAAAAATTACACTATGGGAAAGGAATAACATATTTACTAAATCAAACTTTTTGGAAATTTTTCTTATGCTTCACTTAGGCGTTATTTAACTAAAAGTTTTGTATATTAATTTGATTTAAGAGTTAAAAATACGTCAAGGAATATAAAAGAAGCGCTTCCTTAAAAAATTACTCGCTGAGCCAAAACCATTTGGTATGCAAATCAGATATTCAAACCTAAATTTCATTGACCCCTCCTTACCTCACGTACACAGCTATATGCACACATCCATATAGCAAATTATTATATCCTGGTGAAATTCAAATATTTCATAAATTAAAATGTTCACGTTTCACGCGAGAAATTTTTGCTTTTAATGCAAAACTCCCAAAATAAATTGGACAACAAAAACACTTTTTTTTTTGAATGCTAAATAAAAGTGGCAACGAATAAAACACCGAGAAGAACACAGAAATAATACACAACCATTGTAAATGTACATACGTTTGTAAGAAATGTGTGTAAGTGTGTGTATATATGTGGTGGTGTGATGAGCTTGTATCGCTTGAAAGTTCTAAAGCTCATAAAAAGAAATAAACACACACTTTTGTTGACATGTGTGACTACATAAACACGAATATTAATATATATGTATGTATGTAAACATAAGTATGTAGTATGTATGTCCAAATATATATGTATATATACATATATGAATATATATTTATTTATGCATGAGTTATATTGTATATACTCGCCTAAGTGTGTTCGTCAAGTTATGCTTATACCTTCACCGTGTTTACTATACAGGGTGCTTTATATGGTAATTAACAGTATGATTTATTATACCTAATACTTAATATTACTGTTTCTCATCGAAAGGCTCAAGCTACACTTTAGCCTAAGAGGTTACTGAGCATATGAATTCTGACAAGTTTTAAAAGTTTTGAAAGTATATCAGACCTGTATAGATTCCTGGTAGATGTAATGTGTGGAGCTAATAGCTCTTAGGGTCCGTTCAGCAAGACTCAATGAGAACCACTTAACTTTTAATAACTAGTTCCTCTTCCAGTAAAATACCAGCCACCCACAAAATATCACTTTAAATTCCTTTGGTTTTTCAAGCACAATATTAGTAGCTCAATTATTAATAAAAGTTATCCCTAGTAGAATCACTAATTTGATAATTTATAATTTGACAACTTTGAATTATGTTCTCCGTCCTGGGTTCTGATTTATTTTATACCATACATAAATTGTGATAAAAAAGTACTTGGAAATTGTAAATAAAAAGCAAAATCTTTAATTATGCATCAATACTTATTCAGTCGCCTTCAAAGTAATCTCCATCATGTTTAATATACACTTATGACAACGATTTTTCCTCGAAATCCTTTTCATAAGCACTTTCTGGGATAGCCTTCAGCTCCTTCAGCGAATTTTGTTTTATCTCTTCGATCCACTGTATTTCAAATTGGCGAACCGGAAAAAAGCACTCAGAGCCAAATGTGATGAATACGGCGATTGATTTTATTCGATCGATGGTATTCATTGCATTTTTGGCTTTAAATTCAGTCACAGTCGCACTCTTTGAAAAAAAATCAGTTTTATCCGGGCGATTCGAGCAAAAACGCTTTTCATATCCAAAATATTCACCAAAATCAATCGACCGGCCTCACGGCAGATGCTCTCTTACCAACTCTCTAACAGGGAGATTTTCATTTAAATCAGTAGAGAGGTCGAATATCGCCTAGAACGAGACATCACTCGCTCGTCTTTGAAGGCTTTGTACCACGCGTAGGCTTATTGTTTAAACTTTTTTTTTAAACTGAATTACCGTAAGCCTTTTACAACATTCACAACAATTCTGCACACGAAATTTCGTTAGAAATATACAATTTTAGACAACTTCTTTCTTCGATATTAGTTAGAATGCTCGGTTTTACGTCAATTATGCACCATTTTGTTGAATACTCTTCGCCATTTCATAGAAAATGCCAGTTGCCACAATCAAAATCCACAACAAGCTGCTCTCGAGACGAACTTCTCACTAACGAAAACATTCGCCACAAACATGAATAAATAGTAACCACTTGATGCCAGGTCTGGACTATTAGGTGAATATTTAGCCCTAGTGGGATAATTCTCGGGTAGTTAGTTAAATAGCTGAGGATTGCATCCCTAGGGTCTATTGTGCCAAATATTGAATATTGATAAATTCCAATATACTTGCCGGGCAATCCCCTTATACATGTAGAAAGCCTTCCTAAGCGTCAGTTCTGGCTTGGCCATCATACGCGCCGTCTCAGCGCGACTCAGCTACGTTTGACGTTGTTGTAAGTGACGACTTGCTAAAAACACTATAAAAGTTCAAACCCTTAGATTAAACTTAAGCAAACAAAAATTTTCTGAGGCAAGACCAGAAACAACCAACGAAGTCTTGCGAAATCAGTCCAACTAGAAGTGGACAGAGAAAGTTTCACCACCTTTTTCGAATATTCGATAATGCAATTGTTTCTAAAATGGATTATGCGAAAATTTTATGAAATACATGTTTAGATTAGGTAGTAAGGCTAATCCTAAAGCCAAAGGTGATGCACAATCCCACTTGGACAGCTGTGAGTACTGGTTCTTTTGAATACTATGGTACTTGTGATTCTGCTAGGTATGAATCTTAAAACTCTTATAGATCGAGGCTTCAAGCCTGCCACAAAATTGTTAAGACGGCTAATAACAGAAAGCTGAAAGTGTGATTATCGGGATGTTGTAACCTCAGTCTGTGAAATGATGAACTTAACACGTATTTGCTAAGCTAATTCCTTCTAACCAAAATTAAATGAGAGTTCCACTTAACTTAGTGCTTCTTCATTTACTTTTCTTAAAAATAAAGCAACCTATGAAACACCCTATACCTACATAGACTTTACCACATATCAAACCTTTATACTTCGAAACAAATCCCAACCTTACGCTACCAAAACAAACGAAAGAGCGCCAACAACAACTGCGCATGTCAGCGGATTTGCTGAAAACAGGAAAATTATAAAAATATTACAAATACTCGAAGAGGGRAAAAATGCCAAACAAACAAAGATATTCGACACCACAAAAATCCTCACGAAATTGCGGAATAAATTAACGGCAAAGGCAAAACGGGTACAGATTAGCATAGCGCGGAATTAAAATACACAAGAGACACGTGTGTGTGTGTGTGTGTGTGGGTGGGTGGGTATATGTCCCTGGATTGCAACGATAACTTTTACATCCGCGTGCACAGTGTGCGTACAAAATGCGCGGACCACAGCGCTGGAGGAAGACTTCAAAGCATTCTAATCGCTGTAATGTAGCGGCTTTCGCTGGCGGCTTCAACTCGTAACTAACTATCAACAACAACTACCACTTATTTAATTCATTTCAATGGAGTAAAGGAGAAAAAACAACAAAAGCAGTAAACATACTCCAAAAACATATTTACCCACCCGAAGTCAAATGTATACCGAAAATGCCAAGCTAAAATTGATTTCTAAGCAAAAGTAAAGGAATGGAAGTAGCAGAGAAATGAGAGCAATTAAAACAAAAAAAACCAACAATAAAAATCACAAAAAATTTGAAATTAAAACAACAAAGCAAAAACATACTACAAAAACAATGAAAGAACGAAAAAAATTAAAAACAACAACAACAATACAAAACCAGTAAAAGCAGAAAACAACATAAAAATTAAAAACAGCAACAATAAACAGCCAGTAAAACCAGACAACAACAAAAGATCCGAAAGCAACAAGAAAACCAACAACAAACGAACCCATGTTGCCACTCTGACACACAACATCAACAACAACAATAACAGCAAGAACAAAGAACAGCAAACGAAAAAAACAAAAATTAAAAAAATTAAAAACAACAACATAGGCAGCAAAAGCTGAAAACAACAAAAAGAAAAAACGACAACAACAAACGTATCCATGTTGCCACTTCAAACAAAACTTCAACAGCAATAACAAGCAGCACAATAACAACAACAAGCAGTATAATAACAAACAATTCAATAACAAAAAGTACAACAACAACAGCAAGGTACTCAACAACAATAACAAGCAGTATAACAACAATAACAAGGAGTACAACAACAATAACAAGGAGTACAACAACAATAACAAGGAGTACAACAGCAATAACAAAATATACAACGACAACATGTTAGATGTCTGCAATAACACAGCAACTTGAGCCACTAAAAACTGTGAACAACAGCCGAGCAATTGAAATTGGTAAAAAGGAAGAAGAAGATAAAATTATTGAAAATTGAAACCAAAATAAATAAACAGAATTCGAACAGCGCAGCACACAAATCGACGGCCAGGCAACCAGGCCGCTGCTGCTGTGCCCGGCAACCCACATGCCAAGCGCCCCACCGCTTTGTGAGTGGTGTGTGTGTTTGACTGTGGTAGACTGGTGTGCCGTGCCGTGCGCTGTGTCTGCTAAGTCCAGTCACCGACCCGTTTGACTGCTGCCGGTCGACCTGCCTGCTTGCCTGCCTATCGCTTTGACAGCCTAACAACCGTGCTTACCATTATCGTTGTTGTTGGTGTGTGTATGAGCATTCTACTCCTTGGCAGACCTGTCCGCGACTGTCCACCGCAATGGCATAACAACCACATGAGTTATAGTGGACGCAAATAGATACATATGTATGTCCATATGTACATGTATATGAGTGTGTGTGCACACAACAGGCTGCAAGCGAAGTGCTAGTGGAAAGGTATGCGCTCACTCAACTCAGCGGAGCAAAAGAAACTTCAATGAAGCAGCAAAATACTATGACGGTCATGCTGATTGCACGGACTGCCATCGCTAGCACATATGTACATATGTATGAGTCGAAAAAAAACAATAACAACTGAGTTCTGTCAATAATGTTTAACTACTCCACTCATGAATGCGAGGCAGCGAAGTGTATTCTTATGCTTTTATATAACACATACATACATATGTATCTGAATGTACGCATACAAATATACATACTTTTTTTATACAAACATACAGACATACATACGAAATGAAACTCCATAAGAAATACATACATATACTATATAGTAAGTATATTTCCTTCCTTAGAATCTGGGTCTGCTCCGGTTATGTTGCTCCGACAGTGCCCTCACAGCTTCAGAGATCCAATTTAAAATGCAGTTTTTGTGCGATAACTAATCTCATAATGCCACTCTCTTCTAAACCATCCACCACACTGACAAAAGACTGGAGCATTGGATTTTCACAAGCTTCACTTGAGTGAAATTTTTCTCCATCAAAATCATTTGCCATAGGCAAGAATAGGTAGTAAACATATTGCGTCAGATCCAGATCATAAGTTTGATGCTTAAAAAATCTCCCTGCTAAGCTACCGAAGCTTCTGAGGAGGCACTAACGATGTACATATGTGGTATGGCGTTATGCTGATGGAGCACAATTCCGCTACTATTGATCAAGGCTGCCGTTTCTGGGCTTTTGCTTCACTCAGACAGTTCAATTGTTGTTAGCAAAGGTTCGAATTAAGAATTTGCCCATAAGAGACCAACTTATAGTAGATAATTCCCGGTCAATCCCATTACAAAACCACTTGGAAAAACCTTCTTGATCGTGAATCCTGCCCATCAATCCTGATTTGGCCACCATTTCCGCCAGTTCGTTGCGACAAATCATAGCCGTTTTTGCTTGTTGTAGCCGTAAGTGGCCCACTTTATATAAACAATAACAATCTGCATCAGAATTTAATCGATTTTGTTGCGATTCAGCAGCGTTTTTCTTTTTTTTTTTTCGTTCACTCATCTGCAACACATTATATCGTTTTTCTTTTTGTTCCCAGCCCTCTTTAAATGGTTTCAAACGATATTTGTTCGAAATGGGCCTTCCATAGCGTGGTTCAGCTCTGACATCAAAATAACGGAAATAAAATCGACGGAACTAAAATATTATATAATACTAGTAGTCATTAGTCACAGGTCAGTCCACTAGATAACAGCTTTAAAATAAGTAGTTTTTGTCTCTTGGAAAAGTAATGCTAATCTGACAATAGAATAGAGTCTGAATAATGTTATTTTATATTTTATTTAAGATATAAAGTTCTGTGTTCCAAGACACCTCGTTATATTTTCCATTCTCCAACAAAAGCACACATCAGAGTATAAATGTCCATTAGCTCTATCCTTTAGCATAGAAAAAAGATAAATAGGATTCTCTGTAATTATATTACCCTTCTACAATGACATAAATTTATTGAAAATCCTTATTGGATTACTTTCATTTCTTTACGTATAAGGAAACAGTTATTTGTTATCTCTTAATCGGTAACATATAAACTCCCTTGGTATTAATAATGTGTTTCAGAAAAAACTTAATGGCGTGTACACATATTATATATATATAATCTCACCAATTTCCTACAGGGCGAGAGCATATGTATGTCTTATGTCCACTGTGACCAGCTTTGAGGAAAGCTTGAGTGCCAGTAATAGCAGCGTATTGTTAATCTATCAGAACTTCATTATTATCGAAGAACTGATTAATTAGCAGGCACTACTGCAAGTGCATCACGGTATATGAATATACATACATAGATATTCGTTCACGAACTTACATATATACATAGATGTACGCATTGGTATTAACAATGAGAAATTATAGGAATGCATTGGTTATATAATTCATTTGCAATTTAATGAAAATATACATATATTTTTTCAAATTAAATAATTAATAACTATAAAAAAGTCAAATATTCAAGTGTATACAGAAATTTTAATGATATACACATGTATAGGCAATTCGTTTCATGTGGATATGGAGGGGAGTTTTCAAGCTGATCCAAATTCTTTAAACATCGAAGTTGAATTGAATGATAATTAATTAAATTAAGAAATAATAATAAATATTGGTATTTCTTTGAAGTCTGTTTCTTGCTAAACTACAAACATTATTCCGTTCTTGAAAAACATTAACTCTCTTTTGACTTATTATTCGATCTTTTTCAATTGTTTAATACTTATATATTTACTCAGAAATTAATTTCTAATCTTACAATCAAGTTTAAACCTCTTACAGGACATATTGGTAAAAAATTTTATTCTTGGACTCCGTTGGACATCGTTGTATATGACTTCGACTCGACCGAAGCAAACGTTTTTTTCCTCTTTTCTTTTAATAAAAAGAATTTATTTGTACAGTGTTGTAAAGAATCGTAGGGTAAATTCTGACAATTCTGTTATCCCGTTCTCTCGGTCCCTCTTGTCCATTTTGTCAATATCGAGTATGATTGGACAAGGAAAAGTAACGATTGGCGGTATTTTCTGAGAGTTGTGGGTAAAAACTTAAGGATGCCTGGACGCATACTTATATGAAAATTCTTCAATTTTCATGCGAATAAGAATTTCGGTCAGCAAAGGGACCACCAAACAGAGTACTCAAGAGGCGAGAACTTATAGTCGGCTGTAACAGATCGCATTAGCGCAAAAAATTTTAATTATATGTTTATGTAATATATTAATAGTTGTTGGACAGCTGAAAGTTAACTTTTCATAAAAATATCATGAGTCCATAAAATTAAATGCACAGATTCTTATCAAGATCAACTGAAACACTTTAAGCAGAGGGCAAGTTTCGATGTTTCAACATGTAAGTATGTATATACAAACTCGTTTTTACTATACATATGTACATATTTAATATATGTAAATACATACTTACATATATATACGAGCTACTTTATGTAATAATATTTTAAGGCTATATATGTATCAGTAAAGCTCTACCACACACAGCTGTCTATACCAACTAATGTCAACATGTATTTATGTACATATGTATGTGTGCATGTGCTTTTAAAACGTTCAATGACCTCACAAAAAACAACAAAAGTAATCTCAAACATAAATTGCCCTACCTCAAACCATAAAGTGCGCAAAGGCATTAACCAAATCTATGCATGCATTAATATACATACATACATACACATATGTACAAACATATATGATTGTATAATGTACGTAATATAAAAGTAAAATATTACAGAGGACATTAAAAATATAAATTAAAATAATTATACCTAAAACTACTTAAGTATTTACGAATACATACATACACACATGGCCCATGAAAACATGAGTATAACACCTCACACTACCTGGTATATTTACATAGGATATATGTATGTACATATGTATGTATGTAACTATGCAGATATCTATAACTAACTAACTGATTTTGGAAAACACTTTCTTGTTCACCAGCATTTCATATACATACTCGTACATATAAAAAAATATAGAGATACATATTAGGGTGAGCAAAAAAAATATTTATTTTTTTCTTTAAACACGGAAGAATTGGTTTATAGACACTTCCCAAAATTTTCCTTTTTTTAAGAATTATTATGATAAAAAATTTTGTTAGCGAATCTGCTATCTTTATCGATTGTTCAGTGAGAATTTCATAACATTTCATTGATTGGAAGTGAATGTATTGCGTTTTTAGTGTCAGTATGTTTGTGTTATCGATGCGAGTCAACATTAAATTTTATTTTAAAATTGGTAAAACTTTTACCGAAACGTTTCAATTAAAGAAACTAGTTTATGGCGATGATTGCCTATCCCATACCAGAGTGCACGAGTGGTTTCAACATTTTCAAAGTGGTGGTGAGGACATAAATGCTGATCAAACCAATCAAAATCTGTGATCACCGTAAACTCCATCGAAACTGTGCGTGAATTCATCAAAAAGCAGTCGGAATCATTATTGAAATTTATGGAAATGGAATTGAACATTTCCACAACATCGATTTATCGCATTTTGACCAAACATTTGGGCTTACGAAAGGTGTGGGCACGGTTTGTTCCGCACAAATTGACTGATGACCATAAATTGCTTTCATCGATCGACGCTTATGACCGATTATTTGACGAAAATCACATTTTAACCATTAATCACCCCCCATATTCACCTGATATGACACCGTGCGACTTCTTCCTTTTCGGAAAAATGCATTTGGCCATGAAAGGAAAGCGTTATGCCGACGTAGAGGCCATTCAAAAGGCTTGCACCGGCATRCTGGCGGCCATACCGGCCAACGAGCTAAAACACTCGTTCAACATGCTTTTGGACGGTGCAAAAAGTTCTATTGAATCAGAAGGATACTACTTTGAACAAAAAAAAATTGATTTGTTCTGTTTTTATTGTTAAGTCCTGTTTACTTTGGAAAGCACCTTGTAATTATAAGGAAAAAATAGGAAACTGGAAAGTGCAGGATCTTCCTATTAATTTTAAATAATATAATTAATTTCTATTTTAATTAAACTACCGACCAATTCTTCAGAAATGAAATTAAAAAATAACGTTTTTTTTTTTTGCTCATCCAATAAAAATGTATTTACATACATAAGTATGTATGTATATAGAGATCAATGCAACGCCACACTTTTTCGCTCTAATTTCAACGCTTCAATTGCGGCATAATCCGCTTTGACAAGTTATCGCTAACGAGAAATATATGTATGTATATAAAATATACGTGTGTGTATGTGTGAAAATTGAACATAACACAGTTATTCGGTAACTTTAGCGGTACAGTGTGGGTTTGGAATGGAATTTTGGTATCTCCCACTTTACCAATCATAAATTATACAACGTACCCGTTGGCAAATAAACACCAAAAACAAGAAAAATACACGCAAATCAATAAATACAACAATAGCAATAACAACAAGGAATACATAATTTTTATAAAAACAATTTGAGAAAACAAACGCTTATCAGTTGAGCATTGGGACTAAAAATAAATGCCACAGTTGATTAATAAAGGCACACATACACACACATACAAGCAATGGAGCACACACACACACATACACTTTTAGTGGAGCGCTGTGCAGTAAGCAAAACAGAAGCGTAATGCAAACAACCATCGAATGTAAACAGAGTCAACAAAATAGTAAGTAAACTGTGTGTAGAAGCAAAAACAACATATACAAAAACAAAAATAAAC
Source organism: Bactrocera latifrons (assembly GCF_001853355.1). Classification (NCBI taxonomy): domain Eukaryota; kingdom Metazoa; phylum Arthropoda; class Insecta; order Diptera; family Tephritidae; genus Bactrocera; species Bactrocera latifrons. Next base: position 220,344 of record NW_017536086.1, on the reverse strand, counting down.
AAACCATGAAAAAAGCGAAGTGAATTAAGCAAAGCGCATTGCAGCAAAAACATAAAAATTCTCGACGAAAAAAAAATAAAAATCTCGACAAAAAAGTCGGCGGCTATCAGCAAATGCGCCATTTGGACGCGCTTATCGCTCGTGGGAGAAGAAAAAGAAGAAGCAGAAGACGCCAAGGCAACAGTGCAGCGCCGCTACTGGAGCGTGAAAATCGTGAAGAAGAAGTCACTTCGCCGTGCAGCTTGCAGCCGGTCATCCATCTTGGCTCTGCAAATACACACTTACACATAAGTGCACATACATACATACATATAGACACGCATACATATGTACATGCACAGGGATAACCATTTAAGAGGCTAGACGACACCAGGCACTGACATTCAAACGCTCGGCAGCCCACCGCCAGTAATAATCCCCGTGGAAACCAGGCATTCAATTTGTAGACGGTAATCAATCATCAAAGAACTTTATGAAAACAAGCAAATATCCTGAAGGATAAGCAAAAGTGGTGACTAAAAGGTTAGACGTGAAACGATCGATACATAAAAAAAGAAGCAAAAATGTTAACTTCGCTGGCACTGAACACAGGTACATTTATTTTAGCATTAAAGGGTGAAAAAGAGCTATATGCTATAGCGGTCCGATTTGAAAAAAAATCTTCATATAACGGGTGATCAAAGTAGAGGTACTTTTTTGATAGTCGATTCGGCACCGTTCGCAGTAACTCGGACTGATGTATGGAGCGACTTGGAGCTTTTTAAGTCGAGATAATAAATTGAAAACGTACACAATACAGCTTGGGCAAGAATTGAAGCCGCTCGACCCTCCCGAGCAATATCATTTCGCTCTATAGGCTCTTCGAAAGTTCCAAGAAGATCAGACGTTTTCGAGCCAAATTTGGTTGATCAATGAGGCCCATTTCTGACTCACTGGGTATGTAAGCAAGCAAAATTGGCACATTTGGGACGAAAAACACCCTGAAGAGATTCTAGAGATGCAATTTCATTAAAAAAATAACGGTTTGGTGTGATTTGTGGGCCGGTGGCAACATCAGTCCTTATTTATTCAGAAGTGATACCGGTGAGAACGTAACCGTCGATGGCGACCATTTTCACGCCATGATAATGGACTATTTAATGTCTGAAATTGAAACTCGTGATCTTGGCGACATTTGGTTTCAAGAAAAAGGCGCCACTTCCCACACATCGCATCAATCAATGGATTTTTTGAGCAAACACTCCGGTGAACAGATAATTTCACGTTTTGGGCCGATCGATTTTTTTCTGAGGGGATATGTAAAATATAAAGTCTATGCAGACAATCTCGCTTCGATTCAGGCCTTGGAGAAAAACATCACCCGTCGAAATTTGCCATAAATTCACGCCTTGTCAACAGTATTAATGCCTTTGATAAATATAAGATTCTCAGCAAGTCAAGTATCTCAACTTAACTCAAGCAAACAAACTTTTCTCATCATATATGTAGAAACCATCACACTAATTGACATTTGGAGATCAAATTTCACACGAACACAAAAAAAGTTGTACCCCCGTTTAGTCACTGTAAGTCTGTATATAATATTTCTGGACATATTCAATAAGTTCTTGGTTCCATTCCTACCTCATTTGGGTCATATCTGTTTAGTTACTTTGCAGCTTGTTATGGATTTCCATCTGCTACGAGCTATTTGCTCAGAATGATTAACCTAATATAACCCATTGAATGGATCTGGACAGTCCGCTTGAAAGATGCTCTCTGAGTATGGTTGACAAACAGAAAGAGAGATGTCAAAATACTTGAAATATATCCCCGTCCCTACTCCGTAGTCCGTTTTGGACTCGTTGCTTTAAATATCGCTATCATAAAGTTTGATCTATCATAAGGAAAACTTTGAAAAATTTATGACATTTAGGATTATTTTTGGATCTACAGTCATATCTCGTAGTTAGATATTTTAACTAGATCTTTAAAAGGCTCTTTTATTATACATATGTGTCTTTATGTTATCCATGCAAATGCGGAGTCTCAAGAAGTTTCTACAAGCCGTCTCGAAACCCAGGGTGAACTTTATGAAAAAATTTCATTGAAACTGTGATACTGCCTAGGTAGTTCTGATCTCTATTAGCGAAATGGTTTGGATATTAGACGGTGGGTGATTCTCTGTTTGGTTAAACAACCTGACTCAATTTGTCTAATAGAATTTTGCCTTCTCTTTACAAGAAAATATGGCTATTAATATCTCGCATAGAAACCGAGATCTTTTACGTGGATCCACCCACCGGCATGAGCGTCAAATAATCAACAGGCAATATGTGAATACTTTTGAAAAGTACATATGAACATATCTACATATATATGTATGCATATGTATGTATATGTACGTATTATGTATGCTTTTATATAAAGTAGTTGCATTAAAGTACTAAGTGCTGATAAGAACCGCAACAGAATAAATATTGGGAAAAAAAATGGACTATAAAAAGTTGTAAACAATTATATAATGGAAAGTGCGTATTTATATGCATATTCCCCATAATCCATATATAATTTATTGCTAGTATGGAGCACAAGTATGTAGTAAAGGTGGATATGTGTGTATGTGACTTGATTACAAAACTCCACATGTGTAGCAGTGGCACTAAAAAAGCGCTGACCCTAAGAAGCTCCCATTACCATTTGTCAGTTCATGAGAACGAAGACAATCAAAACACAGAGCAAAGAACCTGTTTAAATTAAAGCAAACAAAAAAAATAAATTATAAAATTCTCAGTAAAGTAAGGGCACTCAAAGCGCACATTGGGACTTAGACTCAATACTGAACTCAGTTGAAAGAGATTATTTTGAAGCGATTGCGTTTTTGTGTTGGAGTGAAAATAACAGACTTGCAAGTACTGAGTGAATGGTCGCACAACAAAAATGTGCCGGTTAAACAGCTTCCTCAATACGAAGTTCCAAAGCACTCAGCGCTCCAGCAAGTATCTCATGAGCACTTTATCGACTCACTCATTTGCGCACTCTCTCTCTCTCTCTCTCCCATTCACTCAATGGTGTCAACAACCAGTCTGCGCGCATTGTCTGGCCAAGTAGTGAGCACATTTACCTCCATAACCATTGCCCGGTGCTGGAATTGTACGCCACTTGAAATCAGTTTGACTTCAACGCGCTCAAACGATTGTAGTGATTCGTAATTACTTCCAGAAAGTCTTATGTATTTTCGGCAATTAAATTGATATAAAGAAATAGCGATTTTTAATTTTAAATTTTAATGCAAATAAAGTGAGTGTTTCAAACAACAACGACAAGCAACAGAAGGAGCATTAATTGTTCTCAAACTCAGTCACAGCATCTCTGCGCAAAAAGAGTCCTTGTCTCAAATACTTTTACCAGAGCGTCTTATATCCTTTTAGGAGAACGTCGCATATCCTTTTCAGAGAGCGCCTTATAGCTGAATACCGTTATAATTGTGTGCCACTGAGCTTAGTGAACTATTGAGTAAAAGCGTTTGTGTGGGCGTTGTTAGCTGTTCATTCGCTCATAAAAGCATTTAATAGCAATAACAACAACACTGTGCTATAACCTCCTTGAAGCTTGTGTTGGACTACTGCGTACGTAAGTGCTTATAACGGGAATTGTATGGCAAGTGCGCGCGCATAGTGCTCGCAAAACCTCAAATGTATTGACAGGAGAGTGCAGTGAACGCTTCATTCGTTGACAAAAAGCCTGAAGTGCTCGAAAAACAGCAAAAAAAAAAAACGAATTAAACGCGAATAATTCCGAGAGTGACTTCGTATTTGTTTATTCACCACAATTTGCTTTTGTTCGCCGCTTATTCAACAAATAGGGCTTGAGTCAGCCAGCATCGCCAGCGGCATCCTTCGGCCACAACACAGCAAAGGGAAGGCAGCAGCAATAACAACAAAAACAACAAAGCAATTGCTTGCGTTCTGCGTATTTTTCTTTCCGTTGCCATTTATTTATCGCTAACACACACAGCAATACAAGAGCAGGTAAGATAAAAAGTCGGCAAATCCGCTGTGATTATAAGTGGCATATCACACACATACACACATTGCATGCGTGTGTTGAATGAGTCAATAAAATGTCTGTATGTATGTACATATCTGAAAAGGTAACAAATCTTATCTGCATATTTTCATATGCTTAATAAAATGCAAACAGCAACAACAAATGCGTAGGTGTCCAATCGATTTTTCCCTACACCACCCTTCCTTGACGTTAAGCAAAATCCTTTCAGGTAATTGTTGAAATAGTTGACATCTCAAGCGAAGAGAAATATTTTTTGTTTCAAAACCTTTGTCAAAAACTATAAAAAATATTGCGACCGAACTTTCTTTTACCGCGTAATTGCATCTTAAAGATAGACTTTGACTTATTATATTACACTAACAATAGGCGGTTAAAATACATATGTTTATGAATCGGTACAATTAAAATAATTCGAGGTCGACAATCAACAGTTAGAACACCAGAGGTCAAGCTAACGAATGCTCGAAACATCAATAATAATTTCTCAAAAATAAGCAGCAACCAACAGCTGTAACAATTTACATACATGACCATACTACTGATCTAGCAATTTCTAGATAACATAAAGGTTTATTGTTTACGTTAGAAGGTGAATTGCAGCTTGAGTTTGACGAAAACTAAAAATATAGATGGCTGCAATTCGAACTATTTTCGTAGTTAGCCTCGCTTTACATTTATGTATAATTAAATTTTTTGAAAAATCTAGATATTTTGGAATTCAAGTGGCGATGTTAATCATGTTGACCTATAGAAACTCTCAAAAAAAAAATTTGTCCGAGGTCTAAGTAAACCAATAATTTCAAAGTATTCCTCATAACCAAAAATCCTTTTTTTTGCTTTGTGGAATCAAAATCGGATCTTCGCAAAAAAGTTATATTTTCTGTTTTAACAAGTAAGGAATGACCAAGTTCAACCGGTGCAACCGAGCATTTTATACTCTTGAAACTTGCAAGACTCAAAGCCTAAGGAATTCCTGAAAGTGCAAAACGTCAAACAAGAGGATAGGAATCCAGGCAGCTGTGTATACAGTTGAACTTCCATAACTCGAATCACCATAATCAAAAAAAAAATTCTAACCTTCGAGTTAGAGAGACTTCGAGTTATGGAAAGAAATCTGTATGAAATTTGACTTCTATTGTCAATTCAAGAGAGCTTTGATGCATCCACCATATAGCCCTGACCTTGCACCATCGGACTGCCATTTGTTTCGGTCAATGCAGAACTTCCTTAATGGAGTAAAGTGGGTTTCAAGAGAAGCCTGTGAAATATACTTGCCGAAAAACTAGAAAAGTTTTATTCTGATGGAATAATGTAACTAGCGGAAAAGTAGCAAAAAGTGGTCGACCAGAATGGTACATATTTAGTCCATTAAAGTTCATCATAAATAAAAATAAACAATATAAAAAAAAAAAATAAGTTTAAGTTTGATTAGAAATACGAAAAGACTTTTTCGACTACTCAATATATATTTAGTAATATATTAGATATAAATAAATTAAATCAGCATATGCATAAATATATGCCACTGGCATAAAAAGCAAAGCTAAATGGTGTGAACCAATTTGGAATATTAAACGTCTTGCTAGTAAGGGAATGTCTTCAGTCTGAATAGCACTCTTCTACCTAGCTATGCATACATATGTATATAAATATATACCTAAGGTGCTAAACAATATAATGAAACAGAAATAATTCAGAATTTTACATGATACACTGAACTGCTTTCTTCTATCTAACGACGTTATGAAATACAAGTTAAAAATTAAATTTAAAATTAGTTTACGACTGTAATATTATTTTGTGGGCATTTCAGAACAGAATTCCTTTAGGTGAATAGTTCCTTTCGCTAATTGTTGGAAGATTCACCAAAAACAACATCAAACCCAAAAACGTTTCATAAATATCAGAAGCTTAGTGAACATAAGAGACGCTCGAAAAACATAGGACCCGAATTTCTGATCTGATGTAGAGATTAATGTTTTACCGCTATCTCCTCCATCTTTCCATAATACTTTATTATACTAGACTAACTAATACCAAGAGTTAAAATCTCCAAGAATCCCATATAACCAGTTCACAATAGAGGCATATTTTTTTATATTTACCATAGATACCAAATTAAGGTGCCTCTTATGGAGACCTCGTTGAAAAATATTCACAGCTTGATAGTCAAATTGTCAGCAGAAATCTACTGTAAGAAAAAAGCACTTAGTATCTAGGCATGAAATTCGTAGAGAGCTTTAATTTTGATTTATCGGCTGGAATAACTGCTTTATCACTGATTGAGGTGGCGAATGCTCATGTGATTATATGTAAGTAATTTCATGCGCGGAAGTTTGATAAACAATTATGGATTTTCATGATGTGCTGAACACAATGCTCGCGACAAACTGCAGCAGCACGACAGTAAACTGAAATTGGCGCTGTGAATCCTACCACATGAACATTTGTGAGAAGACAGCAACATAACAATGGCCGGCAACACAGCTGTCCATTTTGCATGTACACAATTTCGTTGTGGCCATACTAATACCTTGCACTTCAATGAAATTTTAATATATTGTTCAAAGTGAAATTTTTTAGGCAAAAAATAAGTAAATAGGTAAATTTATTTGTTAGTATAAATGAAGTTACAGAGCTGTTTTATGCTTTTATTTGTAAAATAACGTCAGGTTTGTTAAAGCTTTGAGAAATTTTACATTTTACATATTAGTGGCATCACCACTCTTCCTCATATCTCTCCTATCAACTCTACTGTCGTTGGCAAATATAAGAAAATATTGAAGTCTTGTAATCGTGCAGCTGTCAAAATAACTCTGTCCATAAGAACGTGTGTATTTTAATATTTGACAGATGTCGTTTGCAGTCTGTCGCGAGCACTGTGTTCAGCACATGAAAGGGGTTTTTACTGCAGCGTTCAGATATATGAGCTATGTAAAAGCAATGCTTGAAATAAGCACATATGTTTGTGTGTGTGAACTTGATTGCAACGCGAGCTGCAAAAATACACATCGCTTAGTGTTGTTGCCACTGCAGATAGTTCAAATTGCATTAAAAGGAAGTGATAGCACAAATAATTACATATATATGTATATCCGAATGCATGTATGTACATATGATGTACAATCGGATGTACATACATATGTATTTATGAAAATCTGCATATACATGCATTTATGTTTGTATGTAAGCTGTATGCGCTTCTTTTATGCATAGATAAAAGCAGCAAGTGACATAAATACAATTTGATGCATTGTAAACTCATTACACATACCTATGGTTACAAATATGTGCATATGTATGTATGTGAGGGTGTCTCCGTGGTGCATAAAAATAATTCTCATATTGCAGCATTTAAAGATAGTCGTTAATTTCCATGATATGCTGTCATTATGTGTGAACTATAGTAATAGCCCAATGACAGTGTGCTTAAACATACACACACATGTATGTATATATGTAGACGCGTATATGAATAGAGAAAGCAAGAAAAAGCATTAACTTCGGCTGTAACGAGGCTAAAATACCCTTCATAGCTGCAATTCTTATAGCAAAAAAATTATAAAAATATCTTTAACTTAATTTTGATTGTGCAGTTTGTATGACAGCTATATAATATAGTGGTCCGATCTAAACAACTTCTGCGGAGATTATACCGATGCCTTAGACAATAATTCTTGTTAAATTTCGTAAAGATATCTTCTCAAATATAAAAGTCTTCCATATATGGAATTAATTATGATGGGTCAATTTGTATGACAACTATTTGCTATAGTGATTCGATCTGAATAATACAACAGGAGATTATAGCATTACTTTGCATAATTACATGTTCCAAATTTCGTAAAGATATCTTCTCAAATAAAAAAGTTTTCCAAACAAGAACTAAATTTGGATCGGTCAGTTTGTATGACAGCTATATGCTATAGTTAACCGATCTGAAGAATTTCTTCGGATATTACATTGTTGCTTTAGAAAATAATATGTGCCGACTTTTGTGAAAATACATTGTGAAATGTAAAAGTTTTCCATACAAGAACTTGATTCCGATCGGTCAGTTTGTATGACAGCTATGTGATATAGTGGTCCGATATCAACGATTCCAACATATGAGCAGCTGTTTGGATAGAAAAGAACATGTACAAAATTGCAGACCGATAACTCAAAAACTGAGAGCCTATATATACTCGATTGAGGGTATAAAAACGTAGAAATTCCAGTGCATAGAGTAAATCTATAATGAACAGACAATGCAACGACAGAGACATAATAAACTGTATGAAAATCCTGGAAACAATGCACGTTGACAAGCGACAATAAAAGCCAATAATGCTCTACACACCCTCCTTCAAATGCCAGTGCATAAGTACTTATGTATGTATATCTAAGTGTGTGTTGATATGTGTGTGCTCGCACTTCATAAAAGCTGTAAATTGTGGGCGAGCAATCGCTGATACTGGTGACACCGGCAATGACACTGCCAATCAAATGTGAAGCGAATTTACTATTGCTAAGTAGACGCACGCACATACGCACATCCATAACGTAACCGTGGCGATAATAACACGGATAATGCCCCTACATACATATGTACATTTATGTATAAGTGTGAAAGTAGTCTCCGATTGCATTTAATGTATAATCTACAGTCACTGTGTGCTGTGCATGTGTACTCTTATTGGCCGTCATTGTAAGTCAACGCTGATTGACACTAACGCTTCTACACACACACACATGCATACATATGTTATAATACTCACGCAACTATATGTTGAAATGGGTTAATTACGGTTGTGTATGCTGTTTAATAGAAAATCTGGCAGCTCTTAAATGTGTGGGTGTACGTAAGCTGGAAACAGAATTCGATTCACAAAGGTGAAAGTATTAATTTCAACTCAAGTAATCATTTTATACTTTATTAATATTCTCGACGGTCCGATGAAGGGCCTTAAATGTTATTATACACTGAAAAAGTATATTTACCCCGATGACTGTAACTATTAGCGTGACGGGATGAGTCATTCTAACTATATCCCTTGGTCTGTATACTATATACACCCAATAATCTCTCATTTTTCGATAAATCGATCTGAAATTTTGCACTCGTCACTTTCATGCCAAAAAGCGGTCGGTACCTCTGATACCGAATCGCTTTATCATATAGTCGTCTTACAAGCTGACCGAGCAATATCAAATTCTTTTATGGAAAACTTTTTTATTTGACTTTGATCTTCACGAAATTTATCATAAATTATTTTCGAAGACAACGCTACAATGTTCGAGAAATTTCCCAGTTGTGACAATTATATCAAATTTTGTGTTTGTGATTGGATTTCAGATTTTGTCTGGGTCTAGGCTTCCTGGCATGGGTGCGTTTTTTCATCAGATGCACTTAACTGATAGGTCGGGGGTGTGTTTTTACACATTATTGCGGAGTGGTCGATGTACTCAGACATTAGGGATCTCGGAAGTATGGAGATGGAGTACGGACGATTGCATGTTAGCGATGGAATTTCCACTAGTCGGAATGCCGCACAGTTGGGATCGTTTGTTATACTTGAATTTAGAATTAAGGTTAGCTTTTTGTCTGAGTAGTGTGTGTATGTATCGTATGGGTTGAACCCCATGCCGCTGTTCATCAGTCCAAAGCAATATGGAAGGATCACTGTTAATAGCCAAACACTGCACCGAATCTTCCACTCGTCGTTGTTTTTGGTCAAAATTGAGCTCGCACGGCACCCACCTTGCACAGAGCTTACTCGTATCCAAATATTCATGAATGATATGATGCATTGGTTCTCTTGATATCTTTAAAGTGCCTGCTAAGTCGGACAACTTCACTTTATGGTCATCTACAACTATTTTGTGGACTTTTTTGATGTTTTCGTTGGCAACAAGCTCTTTTGGGCGTCCACTGCGTTCAACGTATGCGCTGCTCACTTCACCACATCTAAACTTCACATGTTGGTGTGTTGAAATTGGTTGATTTTCCTGTGGCAGTGTCCGAAAACTTTAAATCAAGCCAAGTTTTCGCTACAACTGTAGTTTTTCTTTTCAAAATCTGTATTTTTTTGAACACGTGAAATTCCTTTTTATCCATTTTTATACAAAAACAAAAGTTACTTCACTCAAAATGATATAATTCACAAACTAATAATCCGACAGCTGTCAAATTTATACACGCACCTTTTTAAGACTAGCGCTAATTAAATTCGTATAGATTTAGATTTAGTAAATATATCCAAGTGTCGGGCTGGAGACCTAAATTGACCTGTTAAGTTATATTTTAGCCAAAATTTTAGTAATTTTTGCCCTACCACAATTCGATTTTTGAACAGATCGCTTAGCACGAAAACTTCAAAACTTTGTTTTACGGATCGGTCATATTATACATATCCTTAAATTCACCTAATTGTCAAACCAAACTCATTGCAAATGTTGATGAAACTTTGTCACATCGAAAGCTTTCGCATATAAGGTGAAATTCCTAGCGCATAGATTGTTTTAGTGATTATAACGCATAATTGCCTCATAGTTGAAAGGTTTCTACTTCTCAACTGACTTATGAAATAAGAAACTCATCGCAAGCCAAGCTTAGATGGCAATTAATTGCCTCGAGCCACAGCCCAACGACGTAAAATTTATATCCGCGTATAAATTAGCACCTGTGACATCTTGGATGAAGTTGCAAGCTTCAGATTACGCAACGCATACATATGTATGTGTATGTTAGTTGCTTGTTATTGCATAATTTAGCCATTAGCTTAATTATTTTAGGCAAATTAAACGCTTGTTAAATAGAAATTATATGAAAAAAGTGCCAAATTATGTCACCTAACATGACTTCCAGCTATGTGATTATGTAAGCAAGTTGAAAATGTCACTCACATGCAAGCGTGCGCTTATGCAGTGACTGATGGACGCACAACAACAAAATGCATAATAATTTTCCTTTCAACAATTTCAACACGCTAATGCTGTGTTTTGGGCGCTTAACCGTTATTGTGCATAATTACTGGTTGCACAAACAAAAACGCTTAAATAAATATATTAAATTTATGGTTATTGTTATTATATTGAAGCATTATGGCATAACATTTTATTAATAATATTTATTTATGGTTAGGTTAAGTGATTCTAAGCCGATTTCATAACAAGAATTGCGGTAAATATGTCATGCTGTATGTGTGTGAAGCTGCCACATGTACATAAAGCAGTAATAAAATTTAAAATAACTGCCTATTTTGATGCATATACATCTGTATGTGTATGCTTTTATGCTTATGTCACTCACTTTAAACGCTTGTCCGCCTTCATTTCACGCGCTGACATTTTCAAAAGCAAATTATGCGCCCATAAATCATAAATCATGAATGCTTGGCACCCCAGCTTAGCCATTTCTTTGTTACACTTTCGTGCTGGCTTTGAGTCGCCTTGCCGCTTTTGCTGCAAGCTTTTGCTTTCTTTCATTTTTAATGGTCATTTGAATAAAAAGAGAGCAATAAGAAAGAAAAAATGAAGACAAAAATTAAAAATAAAAAGCAAGAAAGAAATACAAAAACAACATGTCACTTAAGGGGATTAGCGTTAATCATTGTCATTTCTTTGTTATTTTTTACCATTTTTATTGGATAATTCGAGTTGGGATTATGTAAATTATGAATAAAGAAATTGAAAACGCATATTGAGCAAGTTTTGCGGCAGAGAGCATATGGTTAATGACACCTCTGTCACAGATATCTACATTTTCTGACAGCTGCACGCTGATTAGTAAATTAGACCACAAATGAGCTTTGTCTGAGCTTTTGAAAGTGTCATTGATATCTTATTGTTTAATTAATAATTATAAATATTTTGTAAAGAATGGGTTTGGATTAGGGAAGTAAGGAACATGAAGACGGAATGAACTAAAACATATAAGAGACAAAGAAAGAAAACAAATATATTTACATTCGGAAAAACTAAAGGGGATCAATTTGAACTTTTTCAAAGAAAAAAACACAGAAACTTCAAATTTATTGAGGAATATTTATTATAAATAATATTATTATAATTCGAAAGAGCATTCTCTGGCATATGTTTTTTGAAGATCATCTCTTTCAAATGTTATCCGCGGCTACGTCTCAGAAGATCCATCCATTGAGTTCAATTTTCGATAACTAGTTCGAGACACGCCTGATGTTTCGCTCCACGGCTTGAATCCAAGTAGGATTATCATATATATATTGCCGCAGGAACAAATCAAACGGTGTGCTACCGCACGATTTTGGTTTCCAATCGACCCGCACAAAATGTGAACGTATTTGCTCTCCCAGTGAATCCATTGATTTGATGCGATGTGTAGAAAGTGGCGCCGTCTTGTTGAAACCAAACGTCACCGAGATCACGGGTTTCAATTTCAAGCATCAAATAGTCGGTTATAATAGCGCGATACTCGTAACGGTCGCTATTGGCGTCCTCACCGGCATCATTTTTGAAGAAATATGGACCAATGATTCAACCGGACGCAAACCACACCAAACCGTTGCTTTTTCTGGATTAATTGGCAGCTCTTGAATCTCTTCAGGGTGCTCTTCGTTCCAAATGCGGCAATAGGGTCTTCGATTCTCCTTCTTCGTGATGAAATTAATATACTCGTACACTGTGCAGACAGCGGCACTTTTCTCTGCGAATTTATCCTCCCTGTAAATTTCGTATCAGAACTTATGGCAAGACTAAGTACAATCCCATTGAGCTTATCTTCACAATTGTATATTAATGCTAAGTTTGATGAAACAAAAGTATCTAAAAAAGTAATTAAAAATTAATTATTATTAGTATTGAAATAACTAGTATGTTTATCTGGTTTTGGTATCCTAACCACTCACCTAGCTAATAGAGCAAGATTACGTGTTTTGATAATTGTATTTTTATATCTCTTACGAGGAAACGTGACTTTTCAAGTTCGAACTATTTGACTAAACCGATTTTAAGACCGCTTCTTGCATCTATTACGAGTACTATACTCGATTAACGTTCCTTCATATTTTCCTCGTATTCTCACGTTCCTTTCATACCTCATTATTAACACTTACATCTAAATTTGTAATACTACATCTAATTCTTAAAAATGGAGAAACTAAACTTAGTTCAATAAGTGTAAAGATCTCAGTATATTTTCAACCTCATTGTTGTCCAATCGGTAACAACAACTGTAAGGTCCATTATGAGAAAATTAGATTAGGCGAGTTCAAAATAAATATAAATCGTAAGATTCAGGAATGCAGTGACAAAACCGAATGCCGCATGAACAAGAACGATTTGAATAATAATGACGAGTGCAGGAAATCACCATACAGACTCTCTGAAACATTTTATTAGAACTGACGATTGATGCACTCCCCAATCCACGCAACTAAGGTTCCATCCCAATTCCAGACGAACATCTAAAAGTCTAACGTTACCTATAGGCCGCCCAAAGGCAGAAAATCACTACAAGAAGTACATACTTAATCAGTTTTCATAATGTTCAAGTACCAATAAGTCAAGGAACCGAAAGTGCTGTTAAAGACCGCAATTTGTCGATTCCAAGACGTTCCCTAAAATTGGGACTGTCTCAAACCACAACCTGGCAGATTTTGAAAAAGGATTTGGGATTGCATCCGTAAAAAATTGTTCCCACTCAAGAACTGAAGCTATTGGAATTGAAATTGCTGATTTTGAATTGAAGCAACTTGAAAGCAATAATGATTTTTTTTAAAAATCATCTCCCCGATGAGGCATACTTTCATCTGAGTGAAGCGGAACAAAACTCTTGATTCCGTTGCAAAGAAATACAAAAACTATTCATAAACAACATAATTATTTATGAATTTACCTAAATTGACAGTTTGGTGCGGTTTTTGGTTTGGTGGAATCATCGATCCGTGCTGCTTTCGAAATGAAGTTGGTGACGATGTTACCGTCAATGGAGAACGGTGTATATCAGTGTTAACCAACATTTTATGGTCGCAATTGGAAGAAGTTTTTGAAGACATCTGGTTCCAACAAGACGAACAAGACCGAATTATTGCTAGAAAATTTGGAGATTCGATTATTTCAAGACATTGTAACATTGAATGACACCAAGAAGCTGTAATTTAACACAGTTAGACTACATTTTGTGAGGTTATTTGAAATTATTGGTCTTTAGCAATAAACCAGACACTCTCCATGTGTTGGAAGTCAATATTGAACGTGCTATTTATGACGCACGACTTGATAATGGAAAAAGTACTCGAAAATGAGGTTCACCGAATTTGTTCGTAGAAAAGGAAGTCGTAGTAGCCATTTGAATGATGACCTAAATATATCGCTTTTATTTCACATTAAATTAAAAATATTTGAATTTCAGCAATTAGTGTTTTTTAAGAAAACATATCACTCTTCAAAATATCACTCTTATTAGAAAATCCAAGAGCGATCTTATACCTAAGCCAACAAAACCAATCCATCAAGTAGATATTTTGGAGTACATAAAATTATTTTTCCAACTTTTTTATTTAAAAGTGTTAACAAATCTCTTTTGTTCTTTCTTTAATAATGTATAAATGAACTTGAAGCTGATTGTTTCGGTAAATAGTATTGTATCAAAAAGTTGTATATAAAAAAAAGATAAAAAATTGTATAAAAATAAACTTGTTGGCGAAATTGGATGAATTCAAATTAATTGAAACCGAATTTGCATGAATTTTAAAAAACAAAGTGAAAAAAAAATTTGCATTGTTTTTAGATGTGTAAAAATATATAGTATTTTTATATTATTGAAATGATTTCTCCTATAAAAACTGATGCTTACATTTGACCATGTTCCTAAAAAAAGCAACATAAAAATTGATGTATTCATTAGGCTGATAATGTCAATTAATTTATGCGATTAGAAAAAAATGAGTACGCGACAAAACACCTGTGTGTCTCTCTGTCTGTCTGTATATGCAAGTGTGTACATTTACAATATATAATATAACTATTTTAATCCAGCTAATGAACATGTGCATGCATAAGTATTTAACATATGGACTTCAAAAAATTAATGCAACCAATATTTTTTATAACAAATTAAACAATGAAGACATTCAAGTTGCGTTCCAAAGTAAACTGGACTTAAAAAAAAAAACAGGACAAAGGCTTTTTTCGGCAAAATCAATTTATTTTATGTCATTCTTCTGCTTCAATACAACTTTTTGCACGATCCAAAAGCATGTCGAACTCGTTGGCAGGTATGGCCACCACTATGCCGGCGTAAGCCTTTTGAATCGCACCTACGTCAGCATAAAGCTTTCCTTTCATGGGCAAATGTATTTTTCCGAAAAGGACGAAGTAGCACGGTGCCATATCAGTTGAATATGGGGAGTGCTTAATGGTTAAAATGTGATTTTTGGACAAGTAATCGGTCACAAGCGTCGATCGATGAGACGGCGCATTATGGTGCAACAAACACCAACTTTCATATTCGCGATATTCGGGCCGAACTCGTCGAATACGGCACCCCAAACGCTTCAAAACTCAAACGCTTTGACCGGGTGGAATAAATTCTTTCTGAACAATATCCTTGGAATCATAAAAACATATCGCCATTGTTTTCACTTTTGACTTCTCCATGCGCGATTTTTTGGTTTTCGGCTGGCCAGTGCCTTCCATTCAGCATTCTGGCGTTTCGTTTCGGGATCATATTTAAAACACCACATTTCGTCACCAGTCACAATATTGAAAAGGAAGTTTTTGTCTTTTTTGACCTCTTTAATTATGTCCTTCCAATTGGTCGTCAGTCAATTTGCGATTTTGATTTATGTCCTCACGACCGCTTTGAAAATGTTGAAACCACTCGTGATTCGCACTGGACAATCGATAAAGATAGCAAATTCTGCCGCACCAATCGATATATAGATAGCGCCACCATGGTGCGTTAAATTCAAAAAGTCCTGTTTACTTTGGAACGCACCTGTTACCTGTTAACGTATAGTTGAGTATTAGCGAACAAAAACAAATATTAATCAACGAAAATCGCTATATTGTTTTTCGGAATATTCTCCATTAAGATGCATTAAGATCTCTGTTACATGATATATATCGTCACCTAAAATACAAAAGAACCTATCAAAAAAAAATCAAAATTGGGTTTTTTATCGCTTACGAGCCCCTACATAATATAACATTATATTTAGCATTAAAATTTCAGCTTCCACAATTTCAGCATAACCAAAACTCAAATTTGTCTCCATATAGATATTTTCTATTATATTGTTTTTCCTTCGCATGGAAACTTTTGAAAACAGTTGTTACGTTATTTTGCATTTAAGTTGACGATAGATATTAAGTTTAAGTATTAAGAAATCATGCAATATTGAATGTATGTTGCCCCCACTAAACCCTATAGCTGTCTCAATATCATGATAGATCATATGACATCAACAGTTTCCGGAACTACCTTCAGGAAATTTGTCTTGGAGTCAACTATGATCTGAATTGGATTCACCATACCAACGACAAACACTAGTCTTTGACGGAGCTTCATCGCCAAATATATAAAAAACTTAATTTGAATATGAATATTTTAAGTTATTATAAGCAACACAAATTGTGGCCATATGTCAAAACATACTGTAATGATTCTTCCAGAGTTTTTCTTCACATTGTCCATGGGAATTGGAAGACATAATTCTGAAGAACAAATTTAGAACTTTAACATTAGTTAACAAAGTCTTACTATGCTTTCCTCATAGTGGTATACTATATACATATATACAAATCATCAACATTACGAACTGAGTCGAATTATCCTTGTCTAGTTGTCTGTCTATCCGTCTGTATGTAAGCGAACTGGATGCTCAGTTTTTAAAGTATCGATCTAAAATTTTGAAAATTTTTCAGAACCGACCTTAACGAACCATTGACAAGATGAAAATTAAGCATTTGTATGAAAATTCTTGTTTGTGAAGGGTATTGTAGCTTCGGTGCTACCGAAATTAACTTTTTTTTTTTGTTCCCTAACATTGGTATGATGTGAGGTAATTAATGCACTTTCTAGCCAGTAAAAAATTATACTAATAGAAGTGGATAACTTTCTCTCTTTATAAGAAGCGGCTTGCCAAAATAACCAACCTAAAAGTTATTAAGATGTGTGAGGAATGAATCGAACAAGCCACTGATGTGAGTCAAATAGACCCATAAATGAATAGAGATAGAAAAAGGTTATAGAAAATGTATGTAGTATCGTTATACTCTCTTATAAAGAAAGCAACTAAACAACTTGTGCTCTAACGTGTAACGAGCAAAGAGCAGAGCACCAACATAGTGAGCTAAGAAAGCTAAGAAGTGGCGAATCGAACATGGCATTGGAGGATATTTAATATTCAACGGGTTCTCATGACATTAACACATAAAATAATATAAATATAAATTAATTCAGTTAAATTAGATTACATAAATAAATGTAGTCTCTCCCTCTAAAATAATGGCACAGTCGGAAGTAATAAAAATAATAATGCCGCATTAATACAATTAAATTATTTAATTAGTTTTACAAATTCAACGAATGATTCACAAACTGATGCTGTAGCAAAAAAAAGAAATGTCTAATAACGATTTATCGCCACACTTGAACAGTGCTGGAAATTTCGCACAAATCATTGGGCTTTTAATTACGAACAAATAAGCACATGGAAAGTCATATGTATATATGAAAACTTGCGAAAAGTTACTTTAAAAAGACACAAAAAAATTCCACGAAGTCTCTAAAGACTACTTTGAGATTTGCTGGCATGGAGGTTGGCACAGAAACACATTGCCCTCGCAAGTAGAATTCATGCAAATGCTAAATAGCGCGCTATTAATCAAATCTGCAGATGAAACTGAAAAATTCTCAAACCTAAAAGTTTACATTACCACAAGTCAATGCTAATTTTTGTGGTGTTGAAGTGAAAAATTTATTTTTGGTTGGGTGTTTTGTAGTTTTGCTGATTAGGTTTGAGCGTTGTTATAAAGCATATGGTTGCCACATTGTTCATGTGATGATAAGTACTTCTATCAATGATATATGGATATTAAGCAAACATATATAAAAGCATACCTATTTGCAATTATAAATTTGCATAAAAAGTTATGAAAAATGAAAAAGCGATATTTTGCTTTAAAGCGAATGTTTTCATAATATTTTCCTAGAAATATTTTTTTTACTTTTGATTAATTTTTCTATTTATAAATTCGTTTTCATTTCAATCACATTACCTGTGTGATTATTGGCAGATGTTTATGTCGAAACATATATACATGTATTACTCTGGCGGAAATTAAATCGTATATATTTATATTTGTTCTCGCATATCTAATTGACTGAAATCACATTAGCCATATGGCTGGCATCAAGGCAATCAAATGAGACCCACAAAACTGCCTATTTGCAGATTAGTTGGCAACGTTTGGGGGCAGTGGTAGGTAGGTATTCCGATAAATATTTACTTTGCAATTAAAATTAAAACTAAATGTAAATAATGCTGAATGTCAAGATGTTTATGTGAAAGCAAACTTAAAACAATCAATCTTAAATCGACTTAAGTTGAGATAGGTATTTTTTTAATTTATTTTTTGTATTTTGTATTAGAGTTTCGATAATAAAAAACCCATCAGAACAGTTCTACTATATATCATTATTTCTTAGAGTAAATTTATGGAATTACTACGGATATTGGATAGAGAATGTTAAAATAACATTGGTATAACATTAGTCTAAAAAGTATTTATAATTAAACTTCAACTTATTTTTTTATATTTATGATGAACTAAGTATATGTATACAATTTTGGTCGACTACCTTTTGCCATTTTTCTGCTAGAGGCATTATACCATCAATGTAAAACTTTTCTGGTTTCTCGGTGAAAAAAAATACGAAAGCCAACTTAACTTCATTAAGGAAGTTCTGCATTGACCGAAACAAGTCCGTTCGAGCAAGGTCAGGACTATATGGAGCGTGCATCAAAACTTCCCAACCAACCTCTTCCAGTTTTTGTCGAGTAATCAAAGAGCGTGTGGTATAGCGTTGTCCTGATGAAAGACAAAACCCTTTCTGTTGATCAATTCCGCCCGTTTTTTTTCGATTGCTTGCTTTAATCTCATCAGTTGTTGAAAATAAAATGTAGAAACAATACTTCGATCAGGCTGGATCCAATTCCAATCCAATCTCACCAAACACTCAGCATAACCTTTGAGTCGTCAATACTGGCTTTGCGACCATTTGTTGAACTTCACCACGCTTGGACCACGATCTATTTCACACAATTTTGTCGTATTTGACTTATTTTCCGTCTCCTGTTAAAATTCGCTTCAGAAATGGTTCGATTTCATTTCATTTCAGCAAAGAATCACAGATTCGGTCATTAAATTTTTCACAGACAATTCATGTGGTACCCTAACAACGAGCTTCCATTTCTAGCCAGTCTTTTTTCAACGATAGGTCGACCAGAGCGAGGTGCATTTTTCACATCGAAATTTCCAGAACGGAAGCGAGCGAATCCTTGTTATGCTACACGAACTGATACAGCATCGTCTACGCAAACTTCACAAATTTTATTGGTGGCTTACGTGGCACTGCTCCCTTTTTTATACAAAAATTTCAAAACAGCGATTTTCTTCATTATTTTCACTCATTTTTGAATAGCTCTAACTTGCTTACAACTACCCCAAACTTTCTTTTTTGTTTATTTGTTAAATAAAGCTTAAATCTCACCTTTCCAACACTATATGGCATGGCGCAATGTGATTGGTAGAACTGGAGTTATATGACTGCAACGACATTTATTGACAAAATACGAAACAACTTTTTCGACTACCCAATATTTTAGCTGACTGGTCCATTTGTAACATTAACGTTTCTTGAGTCTTAAAATGTGATCGCAGGGACGTTATAAATCACTTTCCGTGTCGATAAAATACTAATAAATACTTTTCCATTCGTAAAGAACTAAAGAAGAACCAATTTTCGAGAGAACGCTCAGCAAAGAACGCCTAGATGCATCTTCATACCAAAAAGTAAGCAATCAAACTTTTTTCAGCTACATGCTTAAAGCCTCCAACCGGCGAAAATGTTGGCTACGCATCATTGAGTTTGCATACAGCGATCGACTTATCGAACTGCCATCGTAAATTTTGTACACCTGCGGATATGTGTACTTGTAGATATGTATTTATATATATTCCAGTTCATTTCGTTTGCGCTGCGTGAGCTGCGAAAGCCACAAAGGCCAACTCGTGAAATGAAAATTCACCGTTTACCACAACTTCGCAGCGGCGCGGTCGGACAAAAGAACCAAGGAAATGGAAAAGCTGAAATGTTGAAAAGCGGCCACAACCACATTCCTGTTGTCGACCATTTTTTCGCATATTTTTCTTGTTGATTAGTTTCCGGCTTAAGGCATACAGGTGGTGCTCATCAAGCGGAAAACGCATGGAGTGCAAAAAACAACAACAACAACAACAAATACAAACAAATAGAATCCACAAAGAATTAAATGTCAAGGAAGTATTAGATTTGTAGTGTTACACTAACAACAACAACAATAATAATAATAACAACAACAATACTAATATCCATAACAACAACAACACATATATAACTTAGCATTGCATGCCGCAGTCAAGACAGTCAAGTAGTCGAAGAGTCAGGCCACTAGCCAACCAGAAGGCAACCGTTTAACCAGTCAACGGCTGTGATTCTCGTTTTCCGCAACATGCCACATGCTATTGCCACGCCACAATCACACTGCGGCAGCGACAACACCAAGTTGCATGCCACACATATATGTATGTACGCCGTTATGTCTGTCTGTATATATGTACATATGTATGTGGAAAGCTGTCCTCTTTGTACGTTCGTCCAGCACATGCAACACCAAGCGTCATGTGTATGCCACAGCTGCTGGAGCATAGCAATTTCACGTCTTGCACGCGCATACCACATGTATAGCATTTGCATATGCGCGTGTGTATATGTGTTTGCAAGCATATCTTAACGCAATGCTGCAACGTGTTTCCCATACAACCAAGTACAATTAAAAATGTGGCATGCAACAAACGCAGATTTGTAATAGCAGTTGCACCGCCAAACTGCAGTCGACACAACACAACTTCGCTGACGACAACAACAGCAACAGCAACAGCACGACTTCGAGCGACAGCGTGTGCACCTGCGTAAATAAACGCTTTCATACATACACACATACATACTATATATATATTTTTTTCTGTTAGAAAAGTTAGTGAAGGTGGACGTGTTTTTTGGTGTTCTGGAATATTTGCAAGATTTTGTAGTTTTAAAGTGATAGCAATCTTGTTCGTGTTTNAAAAAAAAAAAAAAAAAAAAAAAAAAAAAAAAAAAAAAAAAAAAAAAAAAAAAAAAAAAAAAAAAAAAAAAAAAACTATATATATATGCCGGTATGTGTGTATGTGCTTGCATAGTTGAGCGCATATGCAAAATGAAGTTGCATGACTCGCATTGCTTGCCTTGCAGCAAACGAGCAATGAATTGTTAAGGTAAATGCCGCATGTAATTGCGAAAACAGTACACCACAGTGTGTGTATGTATGTCTGGTGTGTGCAAAAGCGCTGAAATGCATCCACATTGAGCTGCAGTGAAATGGCAAGGCGGCTGCGCAATTGCTGACTTGGACACATTGTGTTGCAAGCACTCATTTCTGATTGTTAGTACTCATTTGCATGTATGTACGTATGTATGTATATGCTCGTACATATGTACATAAGTCTCTGAGCATTTTATATTGCAATTGTACAACTTAACTCGCCTATTGTTTCTTCTCCACGTCTTTCTCAGTATCGGCTTCAACAGTACTTCGTTTGGTTAAGTCTTCAATTAAGACAGAATTAAACTTGTTGCAACAGCACAGCATGTAAGTAAATAAATAAGTTCCTCCATTCAGTCCGGATCTCAGATTTTCTTACAGTCTTACGCTAACACTAGTACCTCAAAGATCCAAAAATTTGAAGTATATGAGGAGGAGTGAATTCCGTTAACTATTTAAATAGCAACTGCTCATTTGTGAGAATCAAAGTTGGAAACTTGAAGCCTATATTACTTCGTAAGATGCCCAGCAGCATGGGTTTGCTAACATTTTTCGAAAAACAAATATAATGCATTTGGACGATGTCGTCAAAAGCTTCCGTAAAAAAAATTTTTTTTTCTATCCGACTAATAAATGTTAGATGAAATTCTCTAATCCTATAAATTTGAAGATATTTCAATGGATCACTGGAATACGGATGATCCTTTTCACTTAAGATGTAGGTGAAATATAACACATGAATCTGTACTTTTTGTTGTAGAGGCAGAAAAAAATACATGAAGTAACTTGGAGGTATGCTGCCAAGTTGACAATCACTGGACGCATAAATATACGGATTCGTTCCGGTTAAATAAATCCGACTTTCGTTTGTATCACGTGAATATCTTTGACTCTGACTAATATATTCGACATATGAGGTAGTAAACGCAGTTGTTCTTCTTAAATGATTCATAACAGTCGCCTTGAAGGTGAAGTAACCGTTTTATCAATCCTTTTGTAGCTAGCATTACCCAAAGATACATTAAGCTCCTCTACTTTCGAAGTTCCTGATACAGACACTAAAAAAGAGGTATACAAATTTAGATTGTATTCAATTTACCATGTATTCAGTAAAACAAGTAAAATTACTTAGTATCAGAGACCCACATTTAATGATATACCACAAATATATGATATGCATAAGTAATATATTCCAATCGTACTTAAGCGATATTTTTACTTATTTTAATACACATCTTTATTATTACCAATTGCCCAATTTCCGCGTTTCGAAACATTTTTGTAGCGCCATTCACAGGATTGTTCAATAGTTTCAACGTCTTATTCATAAAACCACGCCTCGTCGCCAGTAATGTTGCGTTTGTAACCGAGTTAACAACTTCTTTCTTCTTTTCGCCAATTGGCGCCAATTCGAAATACCATATGCAGCAGCCTTCTCCAACTGTCTTCTCCAACGGAGGGGAGGTCTTATTCTCCTCTGCTTCTAACGGCAGATACTGTGTCGAAAATGTTCAAAGCTGGAATGTTCCCTTTCATCCGAATAACAGTACCTAACCAGCGTGCAGCTGCTTTCTCTTAATTCGCTGAACTATGTCAATGGACATTATCTTGTCCTCGTTCTCAACCAGACCCATACGCTTCACTTCCTTATCCAATCTGGTGGTTATTGAGGCCAATATTATCAATACCATCGGTGTACAGCAGCGATTGTATACTCCTTTAAAAGATTGTGCCTTCTTGATTTAGCTCTGCAGCTCATTTTATTTTCTCCTACAGTAGATTAAAGAAGTCGCACGATTGGGGGTCTCCTTGTCTGAAGCTTCGCTCGGTATCGAATGGCGTAGCTTTTGATATTGTCCAACGACCATACCTTGCAAAGAAGCTGATTCAGTTCTTCGCCACCGTATATGAATAGCTCTGCCGACAATCCGTCGATCCCAGCCGCTTTGTTCTTATTCAGGCGGGTGATTGCTACTCGAACCTCATCACAGTCAGGCAATGGAATCTCTATTTTATCGTCATCAGGTGCGAATCCACGGTGGTTATACATTATTTCCAGTGAGCCACAGAAATCATAAAAAATCATTGCAGCAAGTTTCCGCTGACTGCACGACCTTCACTGAATACATTCAAATACTTCTTTTCCATGGCAAAAATCGCCAGACAAACCTTGTACAAAGATCAATCAGATTACGAGTATATAGCATATGCCTGGTCGGACAAAGTTGCTTGTTCGTTTCTCACCGAAATTTCAGCTTCGTTTGCAGACAAATAACATAACGCAACCAGAAAATTTTCTTCGAACCGGCAACTCGATAATTATGGTAGAAATAAGTATTATGATATTACACAAAGTATGAACGCTTTGATCACCAAAAACACCAAGGAAATACTATATACATACATATGTATATACCATGTCGATTTATATATATATACATACGTATACATATGTGTATGTATCCCACAACGCCTCTTTATTTTCATCAACACTTGCCTGCTGCTACTTTGGCTGCCAATGATTCCCATTTGTGTCCGATTTCTAAACAAACTTTTCTACAGAAATTATACAAGTACCAATAGCAACAACAAGAACATCGAAATAACAAACTTGTCGACAAAAGCAACTACAGCATTAGTAATAACAACAATAATAACAACAACAGGGTAAAATTGTGAGAAACTAAGCACAACGTTGCCACAGAAAATAGCAGGCTGCCCCAGCAAGAACGCCACAAACACACGCGCATAACAAAAACAAAGCAGAAATGTACTTGTGGAGTTATATACATAGGCAGCAGGCAGCTCCAACTTCTAGTGGCGGTGGCAGTCATGGTCGCAACCAGTTTGCCGCCGTCAGATTCTAAGATGCGCACTCAGATCTTCTTGCTTTTTGGCGCTGACGTTGCTGCTCGGCGATAGCTTGTTGCCTGCGCTGCATTTGTCCATATCTAAGTTTGTTTGCCAGTTTTTCGACAATTTTTTATTTATTTTTATTTTTTTTTTTTGTTGAGTTTTCTCAACTTCAACTTTATACGCATTGGAATTCCCACATGTGGCACGAACGCCCGCCAAGCGGCTGCTGCGGCAAAGTCAGTTGGCTGGAAAGTGCTGAGTTGGAGTTTGCTTGGGAAATGCTTAACCAATATTCGCGCTTGTTGTTGTTGGTACATTTGTTATTTCTGTTGATGCCGTTGTTTTTGCATTTGTTGTTATCTTAGTTTGCGCCGTTTTTTGTTGTTGCTGGCACGCATGTCATCCGAACAGTTCGTTTCTCGAACGCAACATAGTTGTGATGCTAGTTGCCACAACAATTTGCTGTTGTTTTTGTTCTTGTTATTTATTGTTGTTGCTAGTTCTATCGCATGTGCACTGTTGTTGCGCCGCTAAGAGCATTCTGCAGGCAAAGCGCTGTCAACGCGCTGTTATCTTAAAAAGTTTCAACCAGCAACAACAACGATAACAACAACAATGACAAGAATGACTTAAAACGCAACACTTCTGCGCGCAAAACAAAAAAAAAAAAACTTAACTGCCACCAAAGTTGCAAAAATGTATAGAAAACATATATTTTTTCTGCGCACGTTGCACGAACGCCCATATTGCCGCATGCGCGCAAGCTCCGCAAAGTGGCGAAATTTGTACGCTGTCAGTCGCATTGCGAAACTAGGCGACCAAAAAACAAAAAAGAAGGGAAAAACTTTGAACAATAACTTCGCCGCGGCTGGGAAAAACTGAAGTTGCAACAAAATATATATACATATGTATGTTGGTGTTGTTGTTGCGCTCTCATGTGCCAATGTATTTGGGTCTATTTTAAAACAAATAGTCAGCAATGATATGTTAATAAAAAGCAGTGTCTCTTATAGTCTGCCAGAATGGCAAACAATGTGCAACGTTGTGGTATGCAACATGCCTTAATGTGCGCGCCAACAGAGCCAAAACAAAAACACAAATTTTGAAAAAGTTGCGAAAGTTTCACATAATTCATGTTGCTGGGAGATAAAGTGTGGCGTTGCCTTATCGGGTTAATACAATTTTTTCAATTAAATTTGCAGAGATTTTGCGTAAAATAATTGCAACACTCGAAAATGAGCACGAAGCTTGTAGAATTGATATGTAAAAGTTTTGTATCAATAAAGGGTTTAGAGCGCGATTGAAAAAAATAGATTACGGATTGGTTGAAATTTACACCCAAACATTTTCAATGGCAACCCTACGATGGGTTGATCAATATTCTGACATTGCACCAATACCACAAATATCATATGCCAAAAATTGAAGCACTGAAAATTATTTAAAATTTTATATTTCACTTCAGGTGGCAAGGCTGTCGAAAATATTTTTCTATCTCAAATTAATTTTCTTAAAAGCAATAATTTCATTTTGCAATATGTTTGAATTAATACTCAAATTAAAATATATACACAAAAAAAAATCAATGGCAACCCTACCGATATATTTCAAACAAAATTTTTTAATTTCTTTGTAAGTCCTAAATATAAAATACTATATGGAAAAAAACCAAAAATTTAAGCATTAAAAATTATTTAGACTTTTATATTTCCCTTCAGGTGGCAAGGTTGTCGAAAATATTTTTTTCTAATAATAATAATTTCATTAAAAACAATATTTTCATATTCACATTTATTTGAATTATTTTCCAAATTAAAATTTATGAACAAAATAATTTCAATGGCAACCCACCGATACTTTTCAATCAAAATTTTTACGTATTCCTGTAAGTCCAAAACCTAGAATACCATATGGAAAAAAATTAAGCATTTAAAAATATTTATACTTTTGTATTTCACCAAGGTGGCAAGGTTCTCGAAAGTATTTTTGGAATAATAATTTCTTTAAAAACAATAATTCAATACTCAAATATTTTTTATTTAATCTCCAAATAAATATTTATATATATTTTTAGTAAATGTGGCAACTACATTTCATCTCATACTAAAATTTATACATTATATTATACATATTATACAAATTTATACTGCGTACACACAAACTAAGTTAGTGACTAAAAATATTTTTCATTACATTTTTTTTAATTAAAAAATGGATCAACTTTGCCTTATAATAAAACTATTATTATGTGTTTTTTTGTTCTTAATAAAATCTATTAAATTCTATTTCTCCTAACTTTATTTTAATTTAATAAAAAGATATATGTGACAGCTTTGCTCCATGATAACTATACTTTTCCTCGAAAAAAATCATATGGCAACTCTATATATATTTTTTTTTGTTATACGAATATTTTTTTTCCAAAGTAAGTTACAAAAATTTCCCTGACGTCACCTCGAAAAGTTAGTTTTAAATAACATTGCCAAGTTTTTCGCTCTCAAGGTAGATATTACGCTTATTTTTAAAATTATTATACTCTTTTTAAAAATACATTTTAAACTTTTTTTGATCAGGTGGCAATTCTGCAGAAATTTTTTTTCTAAAAGTTGGTTTTAATACTATTGCTTTGCTATTTTAAAATGATTTTTGCTTTCTTATAAAAGAGGGTTGCCACCTTTTTGATTTTTTTTCTTTCCATTTGTTTGCTTTTTCAGTAGAAAACCAAACTTTAATTTATACAACTTCCTTTATCTACTAACAAAATATGACTTTTAAATGAATTTTGCAAAAAAAATAAATTAAATTTACGTACTAAACTAATATTGAATCAATTATAAAAGAAATTCATTTCATCCCAAAACTCCACAAATCAAAATATATAAATACTTCCACGAACCATGATGTTTGTATTGTAATTCACACTAATTCCTTTGTTTTGTTTGTTTTGCAGGTGAGTTAATGGGTAATACAGAAATTTATATACACACGACTCTGCAAAAGGTTGAGTACACAATTAACAAAAAGCAAAAGCTTTTGTGCAATTAAAGCACTTAAACCGTCGAATATATGATTAATCTGCACATATTATATATACTATGTAATGTAAACATACATACCAACAACACATGCACATCCTCAACAGTGTGAGTATATTTAAATTTAATACAGTTATAAAGCCATATCATTTATGAGTCTGATATTTGCCTTACTTTAAAATCAGTTTTATTAAATATTTGAACTCATTTGAATGAGGAGTTCGGCTCCTGTTTGATGCATCACCTATATAATATTTAAAGCATAATAAAATTGAGCACCGAAGCACCAAAAAGCGTTTCTAAATTATCGGAGTCACAACTTTTCTAATTAAAAACTGTATATAGATTCTTGGAAAATGAAAAATCATTAACTTCGGAGGCACCGAAGCTATAGAACCCTGCAGATATGCATTTTTATAGCAACTATATATGTAGGTAGGTATATATGGTACTAATCTTAAAACCCAATTTCTAGCACGCACCCCTTACCTGAACGAAGTGCAGGTCGATTCTGAAGTCACAGAAAAAGGCTGTCATTAGAAATGCTCTTCCGAAGAGGTATCACTGTACAGTTGTGTGATTGACGGATACATATTATTGCAGCAATTAAAGCTCTGTGAGTTTTTCTTTGCTAACGTTTGTATAAAGTTGTACCAAAAATAGCTTATTCAGACAGAACACGAAAACCAAAGCAAGCTAAAAATGGTAACGGTTTAATCATAAGATCAGCCGTGGGCTTTTCTCGCACCAATGGCAGTTTATCCTGAACTTTTCGAAATAAGACATTCCATAAGAAGATGATGGTTCATATAAATAACCACCCCATAAGCGTGAATGGACTCCTGCCCTCTAATACAACCTACTAGCTGGAGAACTACGGTTTAGCCAATTTTATTTATTTATGTATTATTATAAATATAAAAACCTTAAGCACATTCCATCTCAGGGAAGCAGGGCGAGGGGTTATAATGTTGGAAGAAAAAAGTTCCGTATTTTTGATAAGGCAATTTCAAGTGAGACGGCTTATCTCTTCACTGATAGATAGTCATAATTAAACGTAGTAATTTTACCGAAAAAAATTAATTCGCTCTATTTTTAATGACCACTATTTAGACTTAGAACACGCTCTGTTGGTTAAGTCGCTTTTGTTAAGCTTTTATAAAAAAATGGAACGAATCTGGGATCTGTACCTCGACAAATCACACACCTGTTTTCGAACTTAAGAAAATCATATAAAAATAGATCGAGTCCATGCATTACAAAGCGTGTCAATGCTATATTCGTGGAGGTCGCAAAGAGATGTTAGACAACATAGCGAAGGATCATAAATTCATGAAACGCATCAATACTGATAACTCACTACTGGTAAAGTGACGTAGGCTTGTGCTACTCATGTCGAAAATGTCCAACAAACTAGGGAATGCAACACCAAAAATACTCCGAATACTGAAGGATATCTCATTAGACGGAAATATATTAGGTATTGGCATGATCTGAGGAGCCCATAAATAAAGATTTGTATTAACATACTTGCAAACGTTCTTTTCTGTATGCGGGTCAAAACAATTCAAAACGTTGACATCTCGCTGTCTCGCCTTTTGATAGTCTAGTGTTGACTCAAATTTATCGAAAAGTCGATAGAATGGAAAAAATTAATTAGATCTTTCTCGCCAGTTAACCGAGTATTATGTGGTGTCTGCTCTGCTAAACGAGATACCAAAGTCGACTTCCGTCTACCACACCACTGTAGTGTCTCGCAATAAGGAATATACCTATATT
This sequence comes from Bactrocera latifrons, assembly GCF_001853355.1. Taxonomy (NCBI): domain Eukaryota; kingdom Metazoa; phylum Arthropoda; class Insecta; order Diptera; family Tephritidae; genus Bactrocera; species Bactrocera latifrons. The sequence goes on along the minus strand of NW_017536086.1, from coordinate 191,036 downwards.
TGATATGCAGATAACCAGGCAGCTCTGAGGACACTAAAGTCTCTTTGGGTTGCGTCTAAGTTTGTAAAATAATGTCCTAATCTTTTAGTGGCTCTAACGTCGTATTTCGCAATAAACCTGCAGTGGCTCCCGGGACATAGTGAGATCCTAGGGAACTGTGAAGCAGATGAATTAGCCAAAACAACCACCCCCGTACAATTAGACTCCAGAAAATAGAAAATTGTTATGACTTAGACCACTTGCAGATTTCTAATCCACAAATATGTTATAAATTAAGCTGAGCCTCAGTGAAGTCAATCCCTCACCTGCTCTACAATGGAATTAATGAAATATGGGTGCACATGCCTTTAGTTCCTAACTTTAGTAGGAGTACAAACTCACTGTCTAATAGACAGACATGCATATATACTAGGGAGGCCTTATAACGCCTATTGTAAGAGGAGGTAGAAGAAGAACAGACAATCAAACATATTATATGCCATAGTTAGGAGGTATATAGGAAAAGAATCGCAACTATCACTTGAGGGTTTCTCGACGACTTCTCGAATGTTGTTGAGATAAAACTTTTCGTGCTGATGAACTTCATTAAAATCAGGATATGGTATAAAAAAGAGCTAATAGAGTGCGGGACTTTAGTTTCGGTGGTAGTTGAATGGGCCTCCTAAATGACGAGGAACGTTGTGAGGCAGCCACCTTCCTAACTACTTACCTTATCGGCAGTTGTAAGCTATAATTTTCTAATATTTATAATCTTTACAATATATTTGTGCAGTTCCTTTACCCCAGAACCAGTTAAGTGTAGTAAAAGAATATCGAGTTGAGGGTCATAATGCAGCACGGCCTGCCAAACTCAAATGAAACCGTATGCCACCAAAAACCGGCCGAGTAACATTGACTTTAGCGCTCTACTGCCACCAGACTCGTTGTCCAAGTAGCACAAGGTGCCTCATTATGCGCAACACTCAGAGATATGTTTTACCTACACGTATGCACAAGTACAAGTGTTCGTTGTAAGCGCTAACAAGCACTCGGCTCAACTTACCACACTTGATATTTTGAACAAGGAAAACAAATTTCACAAAATTAAAACAGAATAAACTCTATTGTTTAATTAAATTTTTATGTGCAGCCACATCTTGTCGGTGGCTCATCATTCAAAGCACAAACGCACACACATAAATTGAATACATACAAACATATACAGTTACACACTAGCTGTCAGTGGCTGCTGCACAAAAACTATAAATTTTCACTTGCTGACTTCAAAGCATTTTATTATTTCCTATTGTTTTATTTTATCTTATTTCCTCTTTTTTTATTTTATTTATTTTTTTGATGGCTTAGTGATTGTGGCAACCCTGCCAAAGGCAGCAGAAATATGGCAAAATAAATAAACAACAAATACTCATCATAATAATAACACTAAAAACCGCACTTATGGTAAAAGCTAAAAACAATCAATTATTACCCTGTAAAAGGCATTCTTGCTGTAAATCTACTTAGTACTATATATGTACATAAATACTTTTATAATATTTATGTATTTATATATTTTGCCACTCGGCCTTTGTAAAAGTTCTCTGCATTTCTTAAGTGCTTGGAACGAAGTTCACCTCAACGCTTGTTGTTGTGAAAAGCGTTATAATTCCTCAGATTTTGTGTTGAAAATATGCAGTTATTTAATTTTATTTTAAATTTAATCTTATTTAGTTATAGTTATTGGAAGTAGCTTACAAACGAAGTTAACCTCAATGTAGAATTAGTAGTATGTAAATATAAAAAAAGGATTAAAAAGTATTAAATTTTCGTTCTTACTTATAATTTAGCAATAGTTTCTTAAGCAAAAACCAAAATATTAATTTTTTCATCTACTTATCGAGCTTCAACGGTTTTTTTCTTAGTAAGTGGAGCAAAAGAACAATCGATTAAGGGTCAAGGCCCGCAAGTCAGAAGAACGCATTCTATTTGATAGACAAATAAAAAGCTGTACATTTGATAAACAGTGAAATGTTTTCAAAAATTATAAAGCCTTTCGTAGCCGATCTCCAGCAGGACCTCCGAAAACAGGTGTCATGATAAGGGGAAAGATTTTTTTGCATAAATTTAATTCAAATCCAAAGCGTCATAAAGATATTATTATAGCTGAGAGGATGCACTGATCAAAAGACTAGTCAAAATTTTTATTTTTGAAAAAATGGCGCTTTCGAAAATAAATGCGCCTTTTTTTAAATAATTTGCAGTTAACTTTAACAGTCCAACAGGTTGCTTATAAAATAAGCGAGTTCAGCAATTGTAATATTACAAGATAAAAAATTCGAATTTTAAAAAATTTAAAATTAATACGCTGCCAAATTTTCCACAGTCTCAGAAATGCATGAAAAAAGGTGGACCTCTTTGCTTTTGCTTTTTCCTACTAAACGACTCTGCCTCAAGTGGGCTTAGCCAACGCTGGTCACCTACTTACTCCACCTAAAGCAATCGCAAGATCCTTCTAACCCTTGTCTCGGGAGCTCTTTGTCCGCAACATTGTAAAGCTTTCGCTATCGGTGTATACGCAGAAAGGTTAGAAACCTCACCGAATGCCATTTGTAGCATCTGCTTTGAGGAAAACGAAGAAGAATCATCAAAATACTTCATTGACTGTTCTGTCTTTAGTCTTTAGTCTTTAGTCGCACAGGTGGCTTAGAGCGAAAAGAAATATATTTCCTAAGTATATTTCTGATGACTTCAATTGTTGGCTTTTGCTTAAATCTGGTATACTACAACTATAACTATGCTGTCGGCCTTCACAAAAGGATTTACATAACAATCCAAACGGGATCAAAATCAAAATTCACTTACTTTTTGAAAAATGCCCAACTAATGATCAAAAAACATGCAAATACAACAAGACTATGGTATTTAGCATTACAAAAAGACCTTCACAAAAAGCTGTCTTTATAACAATCCAAGAACAACCACAGAAGCAAGTGTAATATATTTGGCATTTCTGAAGACTGTTATGTTACTAAAAAAATGTCTTTTCTTTCTGAAAAAGTGATCTTATGATCAAAGCATGTTGCATAAAGGCTTTGATATTAAACTTGTATATTCTTCTACAAATTTTGGTTCAAAAACAAATTTCACTATTGAAAAGTATGAACGGCAAAGCCCTGACTATTGGCGACCAAACTCATCTTCGCATAATTATGTACCATATTTTAGTGGGACAGCGGAAACTAAAGCGAAGGAGAACGAGAAAGTTTAATAGATATTTTGAGGCGGCAATTTTGAACTGAATATATATATATACTGCAAGATTAATTCAGCGATACAAGCACATTTCAAATATTGAACGATAGGTCTGTGAACACCTAGTTGAGAATTCCTATAATTTTTATTGTTTCACATATCTGGAGTATACAACAAAAGTTCTACTACCCAATTGCAATCATATTTTATTGTTACAAACATACACTATTAAACAAGAAATTCTGCAATTTTGGAAAAAAATATTTCAAACTCCGCCACTGCAACGCCATATCCGGCAACCCCTCAGAAAAAAGATGCGCCTACATTGTCAGCAGAACTCGTAACAGGATCATCCAAAGTGAACAAGAATACATGTATTTTATTTAAAACCTTAACTTAGAACTTTCACGAAGAAAAAAACTGAAAATTTAATTTATGGCAGACATTTTTGAAAAAAATTAAAGTTTTACTGAAAGTTACGCAATTTTTTTTCAGCAACGATAAAATATCTTTCATCCCAGTCTTTAAGAATTGTATCTCAAAGACCTGTATAAAATTTCAAGAAGAGGTTCGGTTGAGTAGTTCTTGAGAAATTCCTCCAACTAACTTCAAAAACCCCGTTTTAAGCAAAACGGCGTACTTAGCCTAGCTAGCCTCGAGATCAGAAGACCTCCTCACCTCTCTCCGACGCCTCTTTTGCAATCGCTATTGAACTGTGTGCTGGCAGTAGATTCAGCTATTTTGGTACAGGTCTCGCAATGACACGCTTCAACCCCCAACATTTACCAAAATATGTAGAGTCGATACATAAGAAATCCTCGCATTTACAGCGATGGATGGACGACTCACATGTAATAAATTTTCGATGCTTTCACTGAATATTTCTACGTCTTAAATATTTGAATTTGTGATTAAATATAGACCGTGATTCCATTGAAACACACAAAATTTTAGCAAACTCGTAGTTATATTTTTTTCATTGTAAAAATAGGCAGAAAAACTATTCGCGTGGTAAGCAGACAGCCGACAAACAGATGCTAATTCACATAGGGAAATCAAACATGGCATAAAAGAAGAGCAAAATTAAATCGATTCGGTATGCGTGCCCACCTTAAATGCATCTATCTCAGTCAAATTTATTATTATAAGGTAAATCTTATAATAAAAAATAATGCAGACGTAAAACGCAGATATTCCACATTCACATCCAATAGATTGTCGAAAATTTTGTTAATATAATATTTGATTCTCAATTGAAATAATGCCAAAAAATAGATTTATAAAAATATATCTTTTGAAAAAAAACAAAAACAACATAATGACAACCCTACCATAAATATCATATTTTCATGACCTACGAAAGATTTTGCAAATTTTGAGAAATCGTACAAAATGATCATAGGTTATCACTACTCAATTTTCAGGTGAATTAAGTTGTATAAAATATATTTGTAATCTGCAAAAATTTTACAACGCTTCAATAATAATCAAAGCACTTAACTAAATTCACAGTTATACGTACACCGTTACTATCAGCATTTCTAATACACTTAAGCAAAGTTCAAAGCATTTGCGTACGGATGTTACATGCAATAAATGTGGCAAAATATACAAAAATTTATGAACCTGCAGCCAAGCATATATACACACACACAAACAAATACTGGAAGAAAGGTCTTGCTAAACACAATGAATGGAGGCTAAAATAAACTTTTGCACATGTGCCTCGAAGAAACTTTGCAATATTCCCTGGGCACAAATCACAAACAAAAAACAACGTGTTATAGTACACACACACACACACACTCAAACACTAATTTGTGGCTCTGATGCTTTTCCTCACTTCATTGATGTGATTCTTGTTGTTCGGCACAGCCTTCGGGGCATTTGTGGAAAACTCATTCAAATCGCTTTGCTTTCTGCTCTCAATTTGTGTATTTGCTTTGGTTTGTGTTTAGTGCTTGTACTTTTTGGTTGTGCTTGCTTCACTTTCCATGCAATCACATACATATCCCTATATATCTATAGCGAGGTATGCACATAATTTACCGTTTTTATTGCTTTTAGTCGCGTTTATGCTCGCATAACTCGCATCTTGTAGCTCTCACCGTCTTCTTCTGCTGTGAAGCACTTCACTTTGGCTGCTTGGCAGTTTCTGCTTCCTTTCACAGCGCAGCGCAGCGGTACATTCGCACATTTGTGCCAGTGCCACGGGGCGTATGAGCAATCAAGCGTCGAATGTTGCGGCGTTTGCCAGCAGTTTACGTATGAAATTGTTGCAGAGATTTGTGATTTTTGCGGTTTGTTTGCATATTTCTGACAGTTTATGAAGGTTCGCCCGTTTTTGCAGGCAAATCTTTTGGACCGACGGTAATTTGAATATAATAATATCGCTGGTTTTCAGTTTACTCACGTCAATTACTTATGTTTGTGTGCGTGTTTTCACATGCGTAACGGGAAACGGCAAACTGTTTTGATTAGTTATTTTTCTTGTTTTATGCGGATAAATGGGTGTATATATTTTACCACCGGTTGCTGGCGGCGTTCTTTAAGGAAAACTTTAATGCCTTTTCAAGTGTTAGGTTTAAGAAAATTTGTATATTCTCAATATTGAGGTAAAAAAATCTTATCGTCAGCATCCAAACAAAAAAAGTATCTTCTCTGATTTCTACCCTATATAAAAACTCTGTAATCTAATAATATGTCGATCACGTATACACTTCATAAATTTATTAAATATCAAAACAAGGCATTAAGTGAAACCATCTCCCTTTCGATGCTTCAGTCAAATTATATTTCTATAAAATTTTCATTCTACAAGGTACGGAGAAAATTTTCTTATATACCGTAAAAGCAATCTGCCTTCGTTTTTGCATACTATATTATATACTATATATATACTATATATACATATATATATATATATATATGTAGTCNTATATATGTAGTCGAAAAAGTCTTTTTGTATTTCTAATCAAACTTCAACTTTTTTTTTATTTATAATGAACCTTACTGAACTAAATATTTTGCTTCTTTTTCGCTAGAAACATTATTCCATCAGTGTAAAACTTTCCTCGTTTTCCTCGTTTTCCTCGGCGAAAAACTGCGACAAGTAATTTTCACAAGCTTCTCTTGAAGCCAACTTTACTCCAATAAGGCAGTTCTGCATAGACACACCGTCCAATGTATTGGTTTCAAAGATAATTTTGATAGAAGGAATCTAAAAAAACTGTATACACATGAGACCAAGATGTAGTTAAAAAAGCGGACGATGCTGACGGTTTAGGTTAGGCTTATTTCCAAAAGTGTGTATTTTTCTTGTATTATCAGCACCTTCTCTAACTTCTCCTCGCCGTCCGAATTAGGCAACGAACTGCTACCCTATCTACCGTATACTCCAGATTTGGTGTATTGGACTTATTTTTGTTTCCAAGTTTGAATAGGTCTCCTTTCGGGTAATAATTTGAGTTCAGGACGTTATCTAAGTTACAAAACGTTGCTTTGCTGATCTCCAAAAAGAGTATTTTTCAATCTTTACAGCCAAGATCGCAGTTGGATTTTGCACTTTAAAGATTAGATTTTTTTTTTAAATTATAATTTTCATAACCTGTACTGGGAGTAACAACTTCGCCACGATGTTTGTAATACCCAAAAAGAAAAGACAGAGAGATAAAGAGATCCTATAAACTAGACAAATGATCAGCTTGACGTGTTGAGTGAATTTAGTCATGTTCGTCTGTCTACATATACGTGAACTAGTCGCTTTTTTTAAGTTTTGAGATATTAATTTGAAGTATTGCACTCGTTATTTTCTCCCCCAGAAGCTGCTCATTTCACGGATTCGACCATTTTAACATAAAGCTGCCATACAAACTGAGTCAAGATCTTGTAAGGAATCTTTTGTATTTGTGCAGCGTAAAATAGCTTCGGTGTAACCGAAGTTACCGTTTTTTCTTCTGCTTCTTCCCTAACTTTTTCTAAACACGTTCAAACATATGTGGATGTATAATGTGGGTTAACCCTTGCTTAAAAGCTTTAAAAGCACTATGCACTCTTCCCCAGAACTTACGGAACTGCACTTACATAAGATATACAAACACTCACGCACACACCTACATTTTTCAGAGTTTTCCTCGCGCCAGCAGCATTTCAATGAGCATTTATCAATAGCTTTGCCGCAAAGCGTTATGACAGCTCAGCTTACTACGAACGCCTGTCAACGTTGCTGCAAGCTTTCCTGGGCACCAACTGAAGCCAGCACTCTATTGTTGTTGTTTATACTTATTTGTTCTTCGCACACATGCATTTTTCTGCACACTTTTGTAAACTTCAGTTATAGTGTCAAGTGTATGTATTTATTATATATATATATATGTATGCGTGCGTGTGTGTGTGTTAGTGTTATATGACTTCCAATCATTTTTCTAGCACCAAAGTTATTGACTTTCATAGCTTCCTCTCAAATGCTGTCAATTCTCTTGTAACTCGCTAGCATTTTTCACACTTATGTCATTTTGCTATTACTTTTACTGTTGCTGCTGGTTATTGTTGTTGCTGCATTTTTATCTACACTTTTAAAAGGAATATGGCTCTAAGGCGTTGAAGTGCGCTTGACTTAATATTGGCCAACACTTTATGTCAATGTGCTTATGAAAATCGTGTTTGACACTTTAACGGTAAATATTGGCAAGAATATGTTGCAGAAAGGTACACAATGGAAGCATGTGTCGAATAGCGGTAAATAAATATGACTGTGTCGATTACTACTTACCTAAATCAAATAGTGAAGCGTAAATGTATTTTATTTTTAAACTTACTGATTTTTTTCCAATGCTTTGACCCTTGTCTTTGTCTTTGTAAGCGGATTCTTGAATTATGTTTGCATAGCCAAGAGCCCAGTTGACATATTTCAGTATTCTGAAGAAAACAGACACTGAAAGTCTTAGATGAGATAAGAGTCTTATGAAATTGCTACCAATTGCAATTTTCAAAGAATCGAAATATTTTTCTGCTTCTCAAGTGGATAGTAGTAGCTTTCAATAATGAAATTACTTCACTTTCTTATATAATAATACATATTATGTTTCGTCGTAGATCGGTTGGGTACTGTTCTCTGCTTCAAAATAGGCCTCAAATTCGGCGATGTTCTCTTCATTTGGGTGGTGTTTTGCAATAATGCAAGTATTTCCCGTTCAAAATTCTTTTCCTTTTCTTTTTAAAAAACTACTAGAAGGCTGATATATCAATAACCAAATAAATTTTACACCCGATATGGTATGACAGGGCTTTATAGGAGACTGGGTAAATTACACTTCATTCTTTCACTTTCCAGTATAACGATCAGAAAGAAATTAATAAAAGGGGATACAACTATGCACCAACAATTTCTTTAAAGTGTGCCGCCTTATGACCAAACACAGTCTAAATTCTACCAAAACTGTTCAAGCCCCCAAATACCGGAAACTGGACTCCACTGTCTAGATTTGACATTTGCCCTCAAATATCTATCAATGTATGAGACAAACAATTGAAGTGCACAGAAAATCATCTTCTGATAATAGTATCTCTGTACAGGGTTTGTTCGCAAAGAATTAGAACTGATTTTCTTCCGCCGCGACTGTACTTCAGAGCATGCGCGAACCTACTGGATTCTGCTTACTCACATGTTGCGTTAGCAAGAAGTGGTCTGAACTCAAACGAAGGGTCAATTAGCTACCTAACCATTAAAACGCTTTCGCAGCCGCCCTACAGCGCAGATGTGGCCCCCACGGACTTTTTATTTCTTTGCTTGAAAAGGCCGTTAAAAGACAAGCATTGTGAGACCACAGAGGGGATCCAAGCAGCATGCACTTCGGCTCTTAAGGCTAGCCGATCAAGTATAGCCGATCCTTCTCCGCCTGGACTTTCCAACGGAGGGGAGGTCTTCCTCTGCTTCCACTGGCGGAGAATACTTATAGAGCTTAAGTGTTCTCGTCCATACGTACGACATTATCTAGCCAGTGCAGCCGCTGCCTCTTGATTCGCTGAACTATGTCAATGTTGTCGTATATCTGATACAGTTCATCTTTCCATCAACTGCGGTAATCGCTACTACCCATGCGTAAAGAACCGTAATTCTTTTGCAAAACCTTTCCTTACAAAACTCGTGATGCCGACTCGTCAGACGTTGATATCGTCCATCCCAACGCACCATATAGCAGGACTTTGATGATGTGTGGCTTGTAGAGTTTGGTCTCTGTTCATCAAGGGCAAATTTTACATCTCAATTGCCTACTCAGTTCGAATAGCACCTGTTGGCAAGAGTTGTTCTGCGTTGGATATAGACGCTGATGGTGTTGTTTGTGTTAATGCTGATTCCAAGATTGACGAAATTATCTACAACTTCGAGGTTATGATGTCAACAGTGCCGTTAGAGCCACGCGCTTGCGTGTGAGTTCTCATATACCTAAAGATTTATTTTAAAATAAATATTGGACGACATTAATAATGACTTACACGCGCAAATTTACTTATTTTCATAATTATTCGCATAATAAAAACGAATTTAAAATTTTGTACATGAAGAGTGTGGCGAAATAGCCACTGAGATTTCGCTAGCTAGCTCCAAGCAATAATTCTATCACAAAATTCCTTTTTTTTTTTTTTTTTGTACTTGAATTTTATTCCATTTTATGTTACAACACATTTACGGTTTCACACATTATGAATATGCGGACTTATGCTAACTTATGTATGTAAGCATTTATGTGAAAGTGTCACCGCCTACTCACCCCGCTTAAACCGCTTCATAGCTTCCATTAATTACAGCATTCGCCAACAACGCTATCACATTGCGTCTGCTCCATTTCACGCAATTCACAGTATTCACGGCATTGTCTTACCAGCGCTGCCGCACAGAACGACTGCCCTCTGCACCCCAAGCGCCTCCAATAAAATCGCCACCACACCTACCGCTAACTATTCCATGGCAATTTGTTCAATGAAAAGGGAAGCGAGCGCTCGCGTGTGCCCCATGCACGCACACAACCATAAAAGGCTAATAAAGCGTTCAGAGCCAGTTCCCGCTGCCGGTTCAACAGCGACTGTCAACTGCAAACACAGACACATAATATATGTAGATGTCTGCATATATTTGCAGTTGATTCATTGGTGGGGGCGGAGATGCGGCTTGTATTGTCTCTCATCAAATACGCACACAATATTCTGCTCGACGAATTTTTTTTTGGGCTCACGCTCCCCAATTTTATTCTTGCATTTATCACTTGTTCTGAAGTGTAAATCTGTGAAGTTGCCTGCGAAGCGCGACGACCGTCGAGGCAGCCGAGTGAGCTGTGTGAAGGAACGCCGCATACCATCAGGTGAAGGGGTGTTGGCAGGACTAGGTGTAAGGGTGGGTGCAGTGAGAGTGACGACTCGTGCACGCGAGATGTGTACGTCGAGCTAACAGTAGGGGGGCTCCATTGAGGCGCACGCACACGCGTCAGCACGCTATCGATGCTGTTGAAATTTAAAATTTATGCGAATTCAAATAACTGAACAGCACTGCCGCTGCGGAAGTGGGCTGGTGAGTGGCGGATGGCTGTCTGAGGATATTAACAAGGAAAATTGTTTCGGTATTTAAGAATCAAGGGGATACAAAGAGGTTGTTGTCATTTATTTATTTATTTTTTTTTTTTTGTTAAAACAACTACAACTTTCTTTTCATTTCTATATGTATAGCAGCAAATAATGCTACATAGTGGGACCTTGTGACGATTTTGACCTTATCCACATAGTGACTGTGATTCGGCAGATAGGACAGTCTTGGCGCTCTTCGAAGCAGATTCGTGGGGTGATGTCCTTTTTTCCATGGTCTGTGGCGTATCCCAGTGGATCCATGTTTCTTCGATGCTCTTTCGGCCTTCTTCGGAACAAGTTCCTCAGATGAAATTGACTGTTTTGACTATTTCTCAGCCTGTGCTGTGTACCAGTGGATCCAGGCTTCGGTATTTGATAGTTCAACAGTTTCTGTTCTGTTTGAAGTGATGCACCGCGACAGCTTTCTCAAACCCAATCTTTCAGGAAACGTTGCATATGACCTTTTCGGTCAATGAGGCAGAATTTGCTTTCTTTGTACCAAGTTCTTCAGATTGAGATCATTGTTTTGACTATCCCTTAGCATCTGGTGTACTATTGGATCAATGTCTCGGTATTTAATTGTTCCCCGGATTTCGCTTAAACTTTTATTTAAGTTTTTGCGAGGTTTAACTCGTTTTTTGAAGTGCGATACCCAACCTGCCGACAGCTTTATGAAACCTAACATTTCAGAAAACGGTGAGTATAACCATTTTGGACAATAAGACAGTCTTCACCCTCATCGGAACAAGTTCCTCAAGTGAAGTTCACAGTTTTGACTATTACTTAGCCTCAAGTGTCTACCATTGGATCCATGCTTCGGTCTCTGATAGTTCCACGGAATTCGTTTAAGCTTTCCTTTAAAGTTTTCTCAAGGTTAAGCTAGTTTTTGGCAGTACAATGCCCATATCGTCGACAGCTTTCTTAAGTTAAGTCTAATATTTCGTCTAGGTTATGATACACCTGGTCTTCTGAGATATCTGTCCCGTGTATCTCGTGTATCTACAATCGCCACTCCGACAGTACGAAATCGAGAACTTCTTTGATATCACTATGGGATTTCTCTTTCAAAGACCGGAATCGAATCAGCGACCGAATCAGCTCTTCTTCTCACCCCAATTGATCCCTTTGCATGAAGTTTTAAACTAGCTACTACTGGAATTGTTTTTACTCAAATTTCGAAATATTCAATATCCTCTCCAACTTCGCCTCTGTTTATTTTAATGGCAAGCAATAGCATCGCTTCACTGTCACGCACTCCTAATGCCTCTTTGCGCCAATTTACCTCTTCTCTAGGCGACTACACTCACGTCGCACGCCAGTGATTGCGATCGTTCACAAGTAAATAAAAAGCGAAAAGGCAGCCTAAAACAAAAGCAACTACAAAGTATGCGCATGTAAACAAGTGCAATCTAAAGCATGTGGGTCCATGTACCACCACACGGAAGTGAAATTGTGCGAGGCATATTTACGGGCGCAAAGGCCAACGCAATACAAAAGTCGTTGCTGCCGCACGCTAAGCAATGAACATGGCAGCCTTTGTAGTATCGCCGAAATTCGGTTAGACAATATGGCTTATTAAAATTCTAAGCTTGTCGTCACAACAAACGTCGACAACGCCAAATATAAGTCGTGCGGATGGAGTGCACAAATATTTACACGTATCTAGTTAAAAATTCAAACTTTGGTGGTCTCGCATGAGCCGTGGCAGATCGCGGCCAAGTGATGCTGGTTGGTGGAATCTTCACGCATGTGTGTTTGTGTGTGTATGCGTTTGTAATTTATTTTCTGCGCATCAGCTCACAATATTTGTGTTGTTGCTTATGAACTTTTATTATTTAAATAATTTTTTTTATCACACATTCACGCAAAAAATATAATTGCTTGTGTAATTTAGAGTTCGAGTGTGTATTTAATATGTTGTTATGTTTTCGAACAACAAATAATATATTTAACTTTTCATTTAATTCATCAACGCAATTCTCTTCTGTGGCAAAAATTTAAGTTAAATTCACCATAAAACCGAAATAAGTTAAAAATGAAAAGTTTCTTCTGGCGTGCCGAAAGTGTGGTTAGAATGAACTTGAATACTTGCGGGCTGACTGCTGATTAAAATCACTTAACTTTGCCTAACTTGCAACGAAATACAACAAAATATTTGAAGCGTGCTTGTGGAAGTGCTTTGAAGCTTTTTCCATTCCGCTTTAATGCGTCATTTGCAGCCTGCAAGCCAAGTCATGCTTTAGCTATTGAATCCCTGCTTGCTCCATAGCATTTATTTTCAGAAATGTTTGCTCACATAAGTACAGTTTTTTACAGTATATATATTATATATATACAGTATATATTGTATAAATATATTTATATCCATACATTCACCTTTTTATCAAGTATTTTGTAATTAATTACTTTTTTACTTTTTTCTTTCATATCGCCTTTCTGCCTATACATCTACATTTATTGTTGCATGGTTACAGGCGCACTAACAGTTGTATTTACAATTTACTCGCTATCTACGACTCAATCGTTAGTAGACGTCTGCCTCGCTCTCTAAAATGCACATATCCTTTCTAGTTACTTTGTAACATGCAGTCTTTTATGAACTGACCTTTCGTGCAGTCGTTTAATATTGCATACCCTTAGGCTGCGTTAAGTACATTTGAAAATTAAAACTCCTAAATTGCTGCTGGTGAAATGGTTTTCTAGAAATCCTTTGCATATGGAGACTGATATTTAAATATGAAGTTTGTTCATTTGAAACGACTAAATCAGTTTAGTGTAAAATAAACACTATACGCGCTCAAAAGTATGCAATGTATTTTTAAATTGCTTGGAAAATATTTTTAATTGCGTTTATTTTCAATTTTTTATTTTTTCAATATTTATGTCATCAATTTGCTTACAATTTATTACATTCAAATATTTTCTCCAAAATTCTTTTACATCCAGGGAGTTGACACAATTAAATGTCAAGCTTTTCTTCAATAATTGTTTTAAAAGCTTATTAGTAAACCAATTTCGATAAAAATAGAAAAGGGCTCATTCCGAAGTATTCTATAAGTTCGATACTAAGATCACTTTGAGTATTCCTGGCACTAACAATAATAATAGCTCAGCCAGTTCCAAGTCAATGGAGTTTTTTGAAATATAGTACATAAAATTTTACCTCAACTAATCAAAAACACACTACTTTTCATTCCATTTCCATACACTTGTTATGAACCTGGGACTGCCTTCAGCGAATTCGTTTCTATTTTATTTTTTTGGTTTGAAAATGCCATTCGCTAGATAGCTGGACAGTTTCGATAAAATAATCATAAGACCACATCTCGCGCACTTCACGGCAATGATGTGCTTAATAAATGCGGAGTCCTCAAGCATTTCTTTTGCGACCTCTACTTTCGTCGTTTTTGCTAAGTACAGAGGTATTTTGCTACGAGTCTAGCATAGATACACTTCATATCCGAAACATTCAATAGAGTTGTAGATCCTCTGCTATCTATCTGTCATTAACCATCTATATCGGTAGATTGACGACTCGCATGGGGTCAGTTTTCGAATACTTCATGAATTCCTTCACTGAATGCTTTGTGATACCGAAATACGTCTGTGAAAAAGTGGACTCCCTAAAATATTTTAGCGACATTTTTAACAATTCCGTAGTCCCGAATCTATTGCAAACACAAAATTGCAAGCTAACTCTTTGGTAAATCTTTTCCAAGTTAAAAATCGCTAGACAAAGTATTCGTCTTGTAGACAAACAGATGCCAAATAGTCATAAATTGACATATGAACATCAAACTACAGACGTACATAAAAAAAATATTGTGACGATTAAGGAAAAATAGTTCTATAGATTCTGTTAGTAATCAACTACAATGATAAAGTATCCACATTGATGGAAAAGTCATAATTTTCTTCAGCAACGAATAAAAGTGAAGCGTCAAAAATATCATAAAGAATATTATTTGTACTTTTTATCATACAAATCTTGTAATCGAGAAAGACAATTTACGGTTTTCATTACGATAATTCAACTTCACAAATCTTTCTAATTTTAACACAACTTTTAACAAAACATGAGGCGGAAGCCTTTATTAATCGACCTTATTTACTTCATGCAATTTTTTGCTGTACCCAAAATCAAAATACCGGAAATATGCTATATAAAATAATAATAAATCTATTTATGTCATAAAAAAATTTCAACAGATTTGCATTTGCATTATTGAAAATGAATTAAGTAAAATATTAGATATTAGTTCATAAATATAACAAATTTGGCGGTTTCAAGCAAAGTTTTAGAAAAATAAGGTTGTAGTGGAGATTATTCAAAACTGTTTACACTCGATAGTATTAGGAAATGAATCAAAAGATATGAGCTGTAAATAAGATATCGATATGATTAAAGTGAAATTTCTAAATTTTGTTACACAAATTTTTTACTTAGCTTTTTACCTTGATCCTTATGCAGAAAGGAGTTCATAAAGTATCTCAAAAAGTACTGAGTATATTAGCTTTTACACACCTATCACGTTGGTATATTGGGTGTTATAAGACTCGACTACCGCCTCACATCAGGTAATCTCTGAGGGAATGTCTGTAGAAATTCAGCTTATAAACAACGGTCTGCTACTAACACTATCGTAAAATTAGTTCTTTAAACTGCAATAATTTATAAAGGTTCTTGAACGCTGGAACATTTCTCATCATTAAGTTAGAAGGTCCTTCTTAAAGAACTAATTTATATTTAGTATGATTGCGTCTACCCAAATTTTGATAACACTTCGGAAGCTTGAAATAGGTACAGAGGTACCGTGAACTACATGAAGATCCAAAAGAGATACTCAACTCATTCTAATATTTATAATGGAGCTAAGGAATTCTTGTTTGTTTTTTATTTTTTCTCATTAATAAAAGAGATATATTAAGCAGATTAGAGTATTATCGCAAAGTTGTTTGATGGTTTTACCAAAATTCTTTTCCACTTTTTCAGTAACTTCCTGTCGTAATTTGTATACTCAGTTATTTATTAGGATGGTTGCTTTAACAACTCACATACATGCACAGTACCCATGTTCATTATAATATGTTATTCAATCATCCATACACTCAATTCTAAACCAATTATGTGAATACTACAGTTCACTTATATACATATGTATGTGCTACAATATTTCTAAGCAATTATTATAATTATATAAATGCAAATATAGACAGCAGTTATCTAATTTAAATTCAACGATGCAAAAGCTTTTAAATGCAATGATGTAGAGTGTAGGCAGCGGTTCTCAAACTGTTTGAACGAATTGTCTAAATATTAAAATATATCAAAATATTTCTTTAATTTATTGGAATCTGTCGTAAAAAATGCAATTAAGAATCAATGAAGCTGTAATTATTTTTCATAATGTTCCGGAAGAACAGATTATGTATTTCGTTAGTTAACAAAATTAATTTGGAATTAAAAATTATTTAAAACTAAATTATTTAAAACTAAATTTTTAATAATATTAAAATAATATGGTTAAAAAACTTACAACATAAAATAATTACTCGCAAAGAGCTTTGCCACACTTTTAGTTTTAGAAAAATGCATTTAACACTTTCAATTTTCACACATTTTTATTAAACAAATATTAGCTATTCTTATATACATTTTAATAATTACTTAAAATTAAAAAATAAATTCTATATTGTAAGTTTTATATAAGTTAAGTCAATTCTCAATTTTCAAAAGCTTACAAAAATCTGTTTCACATTTTTTATAAAAAACATATTTAACAATATTTGCAATTAATTAAATAAATTTTTTGTTTTTTATAATTCATTTATTTTTTTTAATCCTTTGTGCATTATTTTTAAGTACTGATAAATAAATAAATCAAATTTTTTTCTAATATTCA
>NW_017536086.1:170495-173670 GCF_001853355.1 Bactrocera latifrons | reverse complement strand
GAAGTAATGAAAAATTTTATTCAATTTTTATTTTTACCTTTTCAATATTTCTTAATTAAAATAATAATAATATAACGGGAAGTATGGGCTAAAAGTAATTATTTCAAAATCGACTGAAATACATTTATAACCTTACATATTTTTCTGAGAATATTAAATTAATTTTTTTCTAACTCCCTTTCATTTATTTTTCGTAACCTCAAATAAATTTTCACGCGAATCGGTGAACCCGTTTGTGCCAACCTGACCCAGCAGCATTGCTTATAAAGTCACTACAAGCTCGCATGCACACACACATAGACATGCATAGCGCATTTCTGTGCTGTAATTGCAAATAAGTTGAAATAATGGGATAACAGCAGCAGATAATGACAGGAAAACAAAAAACGAAAGCAACGATTGTTGCAACAACAACAGAAATAGAGTGTAAACAAGTACTCGAGGCAAATGCGAACTAAATACATGTAAACAAAAAGTAATACTTAGCTACATATATGTGTGTGTGTTCAAGTGTTTGTTGAATTGTGAGGAAAAATCAACAAGAAAATTTCACTGTCAAGACACAAACTAAGTTGGTTTAATGATTGTCAGCGTGCTAGTGTAAGTGCTGAATTATAAAGAGTACCGCTAAGTGCATGCAACACAGCAACGCTGCATAGCAACAACAAAATAACAAAAATAACAAGCAATTGCGCTTTCAAAGCAACACTTTTTGAGGAAAACAAAGCAACGCTTCCGCCCGCCTTTTGCAAGGAAGGATGAGAGGCTTTCAAATGCTTAGATAGAGAGAGAGAGAGGGTGGTGTGGGAGTGCTACCTTGTAGACGCATATAAAATTATGGTGCATTATATAAGTATGCATATATGTGTGTATACAGTGCCACACTTGCCACCTAAAACGACTGAGTATAACAGGAAACGGTTGACTATGATGCTGTGCGCAACAGCAGTCGGCGGAGGAGAGAACGCTGCCAAATGGCGCTGAAGTAGATGAGGCGACGCCAGATTGCCTTTGTAACGGTGAAGTGTTGCAAATTGTTATGCAACATTATTAACAGGATACTGCAGCAAGCAACGTGCAACGTGCGCGTGTCGCCTGAGCCGTCAATGCAGCAAAACTAGCAATTATATTGATGCACATCACAGACGGAAATAGTTGGAGAGCTGACGTAAAACCGTTGACGAGTAAGTAACCCAGACAACAGCTGCAGCCAACGAATTGCTAGCGCAACAAGACGACAGTATGGCAAGCACAAAAACAATAACACATATACAAGTGACTGCCTATATACCTGTGATATTGAAGGTTTCCCTTGTCTTACATCTGAAATTGCCATTATATTTATGTAAGTTCCCATTGCTTTTGACATCACCTCCTCCACTTGCGCTACTGTTGTTGCAACATTACTTTGCTGGCTTCAAATATATTCAATTACCTTTCATGATACTACAAAAATAACAACAGCAATTTGATAGTAAGCGGCAGTTGGTTAAATTATTATTCAAATTGCTTGTTGCCGCAGCACATAATTGTTTATGCAGCCGGCTATTGTCATTATTAATAAAAGCCATTTACATTGAGAGCTTCGAAAGCTCAGTTCGGAGGACTTGACCGGTACTGTATGAGAAATAAAGGAAGAATATGGTAATTGCGGATGTTGAGAATATGTTCTTCCATAGTTTTAATAAACACCTTTAAATGGTATTTATATAACGAGCTATATCCTTTGGAGATCCGATACAGGCGATTCTGAGAAATTAGCAATAACATGTGGAAAATTTCAGATCGACTTCTCAACCTGCATAGCCGAGTACACAACAGCGCGCCAGTCGTTCTTGCTTTTCACTGTTTAGCGCCAATTAAATATTCCAAATGAAGCCAGGTCCTTYTCCACCTGGTCTTTCCAACGGAGTGGAGATCTTCTTCTTCCTCTGCTTCTCTCGGCGTGTGCTGCATCGAATACTTCCGGAGCTAGAGTGTTCTCGTCCATTCGGACGACATGACCTAGCCATCGTAGCTGCTGTCTCTTAATTCACGGAACTTTCGTCGTATACCTCGTACAGCTCATCGTTCCATCGACTTCCAAGGGAGGGAGTGGTTCTTTGCTGTGTACATCACACATTTCGGAGGAAATACGGAGGAATTACGGGAGAAGAAAAAGAGTTCAAAAATTGTTACTGGAAGCAAATGTCCGGGACACATCAGGTGAAGCTTTTTTCGAAGAGTTCAGTACAAGAGAGTACAACCAACGAAATCTTCTCCCAGGCGAACATACAATGACGAAAACGCATTGTTCTTGATAAACCCGCAACCGCAAGAAAAAGGAATCAGAATATAGGGGCAATTAATATTTGCTTAAAGCATCTAATCTGGTTTCGGGACGCAGCTGTTATAATAAAGGGTCGGTAAACTTTTTCACCAAATGGATAGAAATTAGAGGACAAGTGTCGGTACTAAAGTCCTCTAATAGAAGCTTTCATTGTACTGTAGTTTCAGACTACTAGACTACTGCAACGTCTTTTAAATGGACGTGGTTGCCATTCAAGCAGCAGTAGATGTACTGTGCAACTTCCTTCAGAGAAGTGTGCATTCACTACGTCAGTGGCTAAACTGGTTTTGAGCTCCAAACTAGTCAAGCATTAGCAATACCTTCAAGTTTCTTCCTATTAGTCTCGCATAGGTGACCAGGGACATTGGAATCGCTGGAAACTGCAAAGCCGTTGAGATGGCTAGGCAGAGCACTTTTTCCTCAATTTCCTCCCATGCGAGTCAAGTTGGTTCTCCAAAGTCTGCTTACGTTCTGGAATTAGAGCTTTGAGCCTCCAGCAAGCACATCAAGCCCTTGTTAACAACCAGAACGCTGATAACATCAAAATGATTCATCGATATACTCATATGAGGACTGGTAATCAACCTTTAAAGAGAAAACCATGGACAGATTGTGTCTAAATTTCCTGAGGTTTTTTGTTAGTGTATCAAACCGATATTTTTTAATATATTGAATAATTTAGGAGCTCAGACTCTCAGGCAGTTCTTTGTTCGAACATCTTTCACAAAAAAAAAAACAACAGCAATTCGAAGTATGTTAGTATGATCCGACTCTTATTCTGAAATCGGTTTCTATCGTAGGGCATCAGTATTATATGTTCAAAACTTCATATATTTTTCGGAAGAA